>NW_009930765.1:0-2348 GCF_000696875.1 Nestor notabilis
CTATATCTATATCTATATCTATATCTATATTGCCCTGACAAGAAGACGGCTGTATGAAAATCACCATAAGCTGACTTTCAGAAGAGAGACCACAATCATAGAATCGTAGAATAGTTAGAGTTGGAAAAGACCCTAAAATCATCTGGTTCCAACCCCCCTTCCATGGGCAGGGACACCATACACTAGACCATGTCACCCAAGACTCTGTTCAACCTGGCCTCGAACACTGCAATCCTTTTGTATTAGTAAATTCTATCCCAGTATCCCAGTGGAGATAAGAAGCAGCAGAAGGAAGCCTTGGAATCACAGCTGGAATCACAACTGAGATTTTTAATTTTACTGACACTCAATTAGACCACTGAGAATTCTCTAAACATGGTGACATACCAGACTAAAGCAGTGAAGTAAGACGGCACATGCACGTGTTCAACATGTGTTGAAACTTGACGTACAAGTAACTTGCAGGTACTCCTCCAGTGCGCAACAGTGACAGTACACAAGCATATCATCGAATCATAGAATAGTTTGGGTAGGAAGGCACCTTCAAAGGTCATCTAGTTCAACACCCCTGCACTAAGCAGGGACATCTTCAACTAGATCACGTTGCCCAGAACTACATCCAACCTGGCCTTGAATGTCTTCAGGGATGGTGCATCTACCATTTCTCTGGACAACCTGTTCCAGTGTTTTACCATCCTCATTGCAGAAGATCTCTCCCTCACATCTAGGATGTTGTAGCTATGTTAGGTTTGCATAATTAGTCTTACTTGTAGTGATGCACGAAAACTGTTTCCCTTCAGCTTATGAACCAGACAGTATAACAAATGAAGAAACATATTAAAAAAAAAAAAAAAACACAACAAAACCAAAACAAAACAAAAAAAAACCCACCAAAAAAAACAAAAAAAAAACCCCGCAAACAACGCCCCACCAAACCACCACTACAAAAAACCCCAAGGAGTAACTCCCCACTGCCCAGAAGTAACCCAGATTGTATTAACAGTACTGAAGATGCTAGCTTTGAAGCTACTAGCAGCATAGCTGTGTCAAGAAGCTGAAACTTAGCTCATCAGCCTAAAACATGAGGAAAAATAAAAACAACAAACAAAAAAATCTCAACAGAAAAAAACCAAACACTTTGCTTCTGAGACTGGAACAGAATCTCCACACACTACTCTAAAGACTCACAAAGTTGTGCAGGAACAGGAGGTGAATTCCTACACTGCTTTCATTGTGCAGATGTGTTTTACAGGTTTCCCCAAACAGCCATGCATCATTACTTACTTTGCTTATATGCACTTTACAGGCTGTTAAAAGACGAACTTCTAAAAAGTACAGAATGGCATTTTGCATGCATGGCTTCTCTTATACTACCCCTGCACTGAATTAAGACAGAAACAGAAATTTGTAACAGCCTCACAGGTATATTTTGTTGCTCTCAGTATAAACTCTCCCAACTAATTAAACTACACATAGAATATATTCCATGGAACCATCTTTGATTTTTTTTTTTCTTGCTTTCTACATATTGCTGAGAGTACTAAAATTCACCAAGTAGTGATTAATGTGATTCTGTCTCTTGGCTTTGAATATTTCTTGCAAGTCCCTGTAGTTAAACCTTCCACGCAGTTTCTCCCTTTGATGAATATTTGAAAGTGTTCTGTACTAAACAAACCAGAGCTCTGCAAGCGGAATAATTTGCTTCGCTGCGATGGAAAGCTAAATTGATGTCTCCCAAATCTAAATCTCTCTTCCATCTGAATGAGACAGCGGTAAGCACATGCATGGCAGAATGTGCAGTTCTTCCTGCCCTTACTTTGAAAAATTCAAACAGAAATTCTGAACAGACTCCAAAGCAGCCAAGACGCTTAAAATTTCCTATTACTTAGAGGAAAGGAATTATTGCATGGCTCATCAATATTTGCTAAGTCCACTTCCCTGCCTCAAGATACTTCCAATAACTGTGCGTTTAAGAACATAATTATAGTTTATATCACAAAAAATTCAAGTAATGAAAAGTAATACTACACAGCTATTGCACAGTAAGAGTGCTGATGTGTTATATTACAGACAGAAAAATCATAGAATCATAGAATAGTTAGGGTTGGAAAGGACCTTAAGATCATCTAGTCCCAATCCCCCTGCCATAAGCAGGGACACCTCATACTAAAACGCATCACCCAAGGCTCCCAAGGCTCTGTCCAGCCGGGCCTTGAACATCTCCAGGGTTGGAGCATTCACAACTTCCTTGGGCAACCTGTTCCAGTGCCTCACCACCCTCACTGTGAAGAACTTCTTCCATATATCTATCTAAAGTTTCCCTGTTTAAATTTAAACCCATTACCCCT
>NW_009930766.1:0-58231 GCF_000696875.1 Nestor notabilis
CGGTGTCCTCCGGGCGCCCGGCCCGGCCGCACGTGTCTGTGCTGTAGTAGAGTCCTTCCCGTGCCGCTGAGCCCCCCGCGAGGGGTGTGTTTTCAGGGTGGTTTACAAACACCTCCCGCTCCCCTCGGAGCGCTGTCTCCTGCCGCCGTTGGGGTTACGCACGGCTCCTCTTTTTCTGCGTAAAGTGAGTAAGCTGACAAAAACCCCAAGTAAAGTCGGTGTTAAGGGAGGCGCCATGTTAAACTATTGATAAATAGTTGACTTTGTGTGCTTTCGTTTTATCCGTGTTTGAAGGGCTCTGATCAACGCAGTCCCGTCACCCACAAATATTCCAGATGCCTGAGGCGCTGTATAAACAATAAAGCATTGTCACTTGACCCTCACGAATGTCTCATGTAGCTTCAAAACCAAACAGCATTCAGAAAGGGAAGCATCACGCTGGCTTAAGTACTGGGCCTACGACGAAGTTTTTTCCTGTGGTCGTGTTTGTGTATCTTCACCACCCGGTTTTAGATTTATTTTGAGTACTTCATACCTACTATTTAGTTTCAGCTAAAGGGATGGTAGTTTTTCCCCCTCTCTTGGGTGTTGCTTGATTTTAAAGCCTTAATGTTTCCGAGGAAGCAATGCATGTGTTATCTACTCCTAACAAGAAGAGACTTTACAAAAGATTATCATCATTATTGATGTTGATCATCTGCTGCGTGTAAGTCATGAGTATCGCAAATACACATCATTTGGTGTGTGACCTTCCAAGTTTGCAGTTTCTTCTGCATGTGTTTTCTTCCTTACAAGACAGGGATTGCGCCTCTCCCCCTTTCTCACTCCCTCTTTCCCCCCTCTGTGTTCTTAAAGTACTTTGACAGCCTGAACCAGATTATTTTGTGTGTAGACTGAAATACTAATTAAGGGGCTTTCTCCTCCTTCTTCCCCAGTCCCTGAAAGGCAAAAGTACAGTTTGATTTTTTCATACGGCAAGCACATCTGGCTTACTACTATTTATTGACTGTTTTATGGTCATAATTAGCATTGCATAGTCTGAAAAATGCTCTTCCATTTGGACTGTGTGGTTTATTTTACAGTGACTGTTGTATTTTGTTCCCTGGTTTCCTATATTCTGCTTTGGTTTTTTTTGATCCATTTGCTCCTGGGCTGCATGATGAAGGTTTGGTACTTAACTCTTTAAAAAAATCTTATGCTGTCATTAGTGCAACAATTAGTGTTACTGCGGAGGGGCTGCTTTAGTTGGTGCCTCAGTGGAAGAGGATACAGAAGTTCATACATTTTTCCATGCAGTTTTTCAGCTTGCCTGCAGACAGAAAGGTAAATTGGATTATTTCAGCTTATTTGTGGTTGTGAAGATCAAAAAGTACGTACAGAATCCGTCTGAGATTGTGTGCAGTCTTTGGGCTGGATCTGTCCCACCTAACAGCAGGCCGTGTGACAAACTACTTCGAAGTAGATGGACACAATAGTTTTTTGGTGCTCCAAACTTTCCTTCTGTTCATGAACTCAGTTCTCATTCAGAGTGTTTTTTATCATTCTCATCCTGTTAGAGCTCATCTTGAACAGTTTGTTTTTATTTCACAGGAACAGTTCCATGCAAGGAAGGAGGCATGACATTGTAGGGTGCCACGGCTTCAGGGTTAGAAGCTGGTGAACACATTGCACGGGCTTTTCCTTATATTCCTTTCATTTCAGTTCTACTTAAAATGGGAGTAGGAGAGAATGGGAGGGAAAAGAAAACCACACACATCCTCTCCCTATCTCTTTTGTTCCCATTCTCCCCAAGTCCTATTGGCCTGTCAGCCGCCTGTGTTGCTGTTGCCCTGCACTGTTGCCCTACACGTTAGTTTCATCTGCTGCTGTGTGCAGTTTTGCTGCTGTAAGACTTGTACAGAAATAAACCTGGGAGGCTGTTGTTGTTAGAATTCTTTAGAAGACAGGCAGATAATAGAATTTTGATAGAAAAAAATCTTTTCCCAGCACTTGTGGAAGGATAAACTTAGAGTGTTTAAAAGGAAAATAATCAATGCTAGTCTGCTGGCTATGAAGTTTTAAACTTCTGCTATACACAGTGCTTTTATTTAACTTTTAAGAGCCTAAGATGAGAAGTTTGGAATGCTGAAAAACATACTGAAAATAGCTAAAATTATGAAAATAGCTAAAATAATGGAATAGCTAAAAATGAAATGCTGCCTCTGTGAATGTTTATAAAGATTTCCCTGCTACTTTTGCCCCAAGAATCATTATTCTTATTCTTCTTTTAATCAAAGTAGAGGAATCTTTGCCACAGTGCCCTGACCTGTTCCTGCCACTCAGTCCATACAGTGCACAAAACCAGCACAACAGTAGAAAGAAAAGACAAGTTTTGATCTTGCTCCCCTGGACCACCCAGCAGTCAGTGTAGTGATAGCACGATTTTTTAAGTTGTCAAAATAAACTTAATTTTTTTCAGGCTTCTCACCTTTCAATGTGATATTTTGGAAACTTGCTCTTAATATTTTGGTTAAATTTTCTGCATTTTTGAATCACTCGAATTTCTTCATTCTGAGTGATTTTTTTATAGGGTTGTTAGAGGCATGTTAATGCCACAGTGATCGAACTGGAAGTAATAGCAATCTTACATTGCAGCTTCAGAGACCATGGAAGTTTGTTGTCTTTCACATAGTCATGTGGAATGGGCACAAGCAGATTATTTGACTCATCCCTAGGAAAAGCAAAACTTCAGGCTGACAGGATGTGCGCCAGAGCCAGTGTGTTTGCACTGCTTAAATGAAGTTCTCAGAGAGGAACTTGCTGCAGTGACATCAGTATTTCTGGTTTTGTACAGTCCTGGCGCTGTTAAGGTTTTCTGAACTTTGTGTCAGGGTCTGTACAGGGCTTAGCTGATGGTACCTTCATTTTCTGTGAGATAATTTGGTGTGACACAAGGTGTATAATAAAACTTCTGCAGTAGGATGGCCTGAACCTTGTGGAAACGTGAGATTCTGACTTCTGTTACAGATGAGCACCTGCATCTTCTGCTTGAAGGGAGGAAAAGTTAGTGCTTTTTACATGGATATAACTCACCAAAAGAATATACCAGAAATTTTGCTACAGTGTGCTGTGTTCACCTTAAAAGCAAATGCCTGCAGCCTGTGACAGAGCACATTTTTAGATTGGATCACTAGATGTGCCTTCTATAAACGGGGAAGCCCAGGAAACAGCTGAACCTCAGGAAATCCCATTTTGTCTCACTGGAGCTCAGCTTGTGCCTGCAGGTGATCTGGAAACATGAATCGGTTCACGGATAGGTCAGTGGCAAGTTGTTCCAGGCAGGAGAAGGGAGAAGAAACTGTAGAAATGCAGTGGCAAATACAGTGGAAGGTTTTATTTTGGCTTTAGAAGATGGTAGGTGAAGTGTCCTGATTTACTAAAGAAGATAAAGCTTTCATGGTTTGTTCTCACATGCAGCCACCAGGCAGTTGTCATTCAGGATGGATGATGGATTGAGTGATGTTGGTTTCTTTATCTGTTTTTTTCTTTAGAAAAGGAGTGAAATCTTGAAAGAATCAAGAACTTGATTACACAAGTTGTTGAGCAGCGTTAACTTCAGTGCTATTTAGGCAGCGCATTTGCAAGTCTGAAAGCTGCACAGTTGTAGAAATTTCTGTCTTAGTAGGTCCAAGTGTAAGTCTTAATAGGTTCAGCTGTAGAAGCCATGTTGGGCAAATACATCCATCATGTTAAGTGGAACCAAAAAACCAGGCAAAAGATTCAGGACCGACAGTGGGGAAAAATGGGCTATCTTGTGAAATAAAAAGCTACACCTCAGGTGCACCACAGCCCTTCAGACCTCTAGCAAACCTGATGGGGAATCTGTGGGAGACTTGAAGGGACACGCTTTGATTCTTAGACAGAGTTTGTAATTAGCGATGTCTTGTTGAGAATCTCTCATAAACTCCAGGAAGCAAAAGGCAGAGTAAATGAGAGAGAAAGCAGTTTTAGACTTAGAGGGGCATGATGCTGTTGGATGTGGATACAGCTGTGTTTTCTATGTTATATATGCGAGTTTGAGCTTTCTTTCCTGAATTAGCATAGTAAGGCATTCAGTTTGCCACAAGTTTTGTCTCATAAAGGTGAATATGCTGTATTCACGTTTTCAAGTGGTTGACTTCAGTCTTTTTCAGCTTGCAGATTATTTTGCTGTTGAAGTTAGAAGGCTTGTGTAGCATTGAAGCCAACCTAACAGTGAGAATGCCATAGCTTTTTGTCATTTTAAGCTCCCATTAAAGGAACAGGTTAAAACCCCAAAGAATTTATCACTTTTTATTGAAGCGTGATAACTCTGCCAGATCCTGATATGGATACCATCTCAACAAAAAGAAACTGTAATCTTCCTTCAACAGAATAAAGGGTCTCTTGGTGACCTAGAACCATTGCTTTCTCATTTCCCTTGAGAGTCTGGAGGAAAAAAATTCTGTTTACTTGTCTGAACCTGTTATGCTGTACTTAAGCTCCAAAGTTAACTTCATCCATATCATCAAGTGTCTTCAACTGTACAAAGTACCACTTGATTAAGCCCCTGTGGATTTCACGTCAGTTCTAAACAAAGTAAAAGAGTTAAATTTGTGTTAACGAAGTCTTAAGTGTAGAATCTCTTGAGTTTGATGAAATGCTGGATGCTAGCATCTTTTTTTCAGCCAGGGCTTCAGTGTTCAGCTATTTTGTGGCTGTATCAGGTTGAATAAGTTTAATGTAGTCCAATTCCATCTAAACACAGAACTTTCTTACTCTCAGAATGGTCAAACCCTGGAACAGGTCACCCAGAGGGGTTGTGGAGACACTCAGAGCCTGACTGAACATACATCTGATGCCTGCCTGTAGCTGTTGCTGCTTGTGCTGGGAGTTGGAGCAAGGTCCCTTCCAATCTTAATGATTCTGTGGTTCTTGGTGTCATTTCCCTGAGCAACTCTTAATTCTGACAGTTGAAGCTCACGTGGTGTGTTGCTGCTGCTGAAGTTACAGTCCCTTCACCCCTAGCTCAGTGTCATCACCTCTGCTTGCAGAAACATTCATGCCATTGAGCGGTGAGCTGAGTTAGGGAAATCACCTGGATTCAGTAAGAGAAATGGCTGCTTCTGATGTGCATCAGCTGCTGTGCATAGGTCAAACAAACCCTTGTCCTGAAGTGGAGAAAGGGGAGAACTGGCATCAGGTGTGTGTTGGAGAATGAAGGTTTGCATCCTCTGATGGTAGAGCTGGTCCATGTGAACTTGAACTGGCTGTGTGAATCCTCATGGTAAAGCCTCACTTTTTTTGGAGTAATGGGTGTATCGGTATAAACAAGTTAGAAAATATTAATCTGATTTAGGCTATACAATATCATGTGCTTTGCTGTTGGAAAGGCATTGTCATGTAAAAACCAAACCAGGATGGAAGTATGTTCCCCCACCTTTATAAAACCGTATTCTTTTACTTGTTCAATTGATAAAATCATAGGGTGATTTTATTTTCTGGTTATATATTTTTAATAAGAGAAGTAAGGGGTTTAGGATATTCCAGGTGTGTTCACACCTTTTTTTGATGAAAAAAGAAAATGAGCAACTTCCATTGTAGGTTTGATCATCTTTCACCCTTTCCAGTAGTCTTAAGCTGTTTCATTCCTGTGTGTGTTCAGGCATAAAATTGACACGTTTTGTATGAAATGACTGTGTAAGTTCTGCCCTTGTAACTGACATCTTTGAACAGGGTTAAGTCCAACACTTTTCCTTCTAATCAGGGAGAACTGTGATGAAGATTTGCAGGTGACAGAATTCTGGCCTGATTATAGCAAGGTTTGGGTAGTGCATCTTCCTGCTGTAGTGATTAAAACAGTCCAGCTTTTGCTGTGGGTTGTTGGATTTCTGTCCTGTACAGTGGGATACAGCCTGAAGCAGAGGATGGTTGTTGCAGAGTGGCAATTGCTTGAAAGCAGATCCTGTTTTGGTTTTCTTTATTTTTTTTCCTGAGGATTGTTTCATTTTGTCTGCTCAATACTTGTTCTGCAGTATTCCATTTCAGCCTCAGAAGTGGAAGGTGATAGGGACTTGAAGCAACTCTAAAGATGAATTTAAAAACCTTGTGCTCTTGAACTATTGTAAAAGTTCAAATGTAGACAAATTTAGACAATTATTGAACTTAAGGTGGTTTCTTAGGAAGAATTTTGCAGAAGTGTCTTTGTTAGCATTGAGATGGATGAAAAGCTGGAAAGCTCCTGTTCCACTGACTTTCAGGAGCCACTTGAAATTCAGATGAGGGGCACTTATTTAGACTAAAAGTTGGTAAGATCCTCTGGAAGAATGAGAAATTCATTTGTTTAAAGAAAATACAGTTTTATAACTCTTATTCCAGATGTTGACAGTAACTGGGACATTCCCACCTACATTTTTGAAGTATCTGAAGAAAGTAGACAGAAAATGAGCAGGATAACAAGGTTTATCCAGTCCAGTGTCACAGTATAACCCACAGCATGACCCACGTTTGCCGCTGAAGTGAGCGGTCCTGCTCTTTCCCCTGACCTCACCTGCCATCAGAGAGAATGGTCACATAAGCGTGTGGCAAGTTGGATCCAAATGAAGACTGTTTAAGATTGTATTTGTCCAAGGTGGTTTGAGTCACTTGGTTCATATCATGCTTCTGCAAACACAAGTGATGAAGTAAGGTGGTGGGTTGACCTGGCTGGATGCCAGGTGCCCATCCAGCTGCTCTATCACCCCCTCCCCAGCTGGACAGAGAGAAAATGTAATGAAAGGCCTGTGGATTGAGATAAGGACAGGGAGATCACACAGGAATTACTGTCATGGGCAAACCAGCCTTGACTTGGGGGAATGAGCTTAATTTATTACCAATCAAACCAGAGTAGGGTGATGAGAAATAAAACCAAATCTTGAAACACCTCCTCCCACCTTTCCTGTTCCTTGGGGTCTGTAGAGTTTCTCTCACACATTCTCCCTCCTCTCTCCCAGCTGCTGTTGGGTAGCAGGTTTTTTTTCCTCCTCCTTAAATACATTATCCTAGAGGTGCAGCCACTGTCACTGATGGGCTCAGCCATGGCTAGTGGTGGGTCCCTGTTGGAGTTAGCTGGCGTTGGCTCTGTCAGATGGGGAGGAAGGTTCTGGCAGCATCTTACAGAAGCCACCCCTGTAGCCCCTCCACTATCAAAACCTCACCAGGCAAACCCACTACAGGTAAACATGTACAAGGGGACAGCAGTCAACAGCCAGAGGGAATTAAGTGTGTTGTGTCTAGATTAGGACACCACCTGTCCCTTCATTTCCCTCTTATTATATTCTGTTGATTTATAGAATCATTTGGCGTAATAAGAGGTTTGCCTAATGTGTGTGTGTGTGTATATATAAATAAATATATATATATTTATCCTAGTAAGGGCCAAGCATTTACTGTTAAAGATTACAGCCCTTGCTCTGAATTTAAGTAAGAAATGGTGTTCTTACGAGATAGTTTCCCAAGGTCACAAATCAGGTTCATGGCCAAACCAATAATAGTAGGCCACCTTGCCTTTCATTCCTGTTTTAATTAGGCTAAACAGTGTTGAAATAACTCTAGACTGAGGGTGAAGTCAGTTGCTGAGAACTTGAAAGCTCCAAACCACTAGTAAATAGCGTAGGGAGTGTTGCAGTGTGGTAGAGGGAGGTTGTTGCCTTCAGTTTCTGCCTCCAAGTTTTTAGGCTCCTGTGCTTTTTAAGAAAACGCTCATTTTGTGGGTTCTGATGAATTTAATAGTGGATGGGGCTGTTAATATACTAAAAAGAATAAGGAATTTGCAGTAGAAGCTTTAAAAAAGATGATAGAGAATATATTCTCGACTACAGATGCATGACACAAAATCACTTTTGTACAAAAAAATACCGGGTAAAGTTTGCCCTAAATTAAAATCTCTTTGTGGTGAAGTATAGTAACACCTTTACTTACATTTGACCTGGTATTCCTTAATGCAGGCTGAAGGTACAAAATGCTGAGTAATGGAGAGGAAAAGCAAGCTGAGAAGACTTTTTACCATTAGTCTGTGTATTATTTTTTTGGTTGTTGTTTGTCAGCACAAACATTTTGTTCTGAAAATGATAATTTTAGGCTCATTAGGATAAGAGTTAATGAGTGGTAGTAGATAATGTTGCAAGTGCTGGTCACAAAGACACACACATACTATTCTGAATTCGGTTTGTATTGAGAACAATAATACTATAACTCATCTGTAGTTCCCGTTTTCTATCGTGCTGTCACCAAACCAAGTTAGTTACGAACTAAATGAGCAGAATTCCACATGCTGGGGTTTTTTTGTTTTGTTTTTTTTTGTTTTGTTTTTACTACCAAACCTGAACTTTCTTGTGGCCTTTCTTAGTGTGCATTAGTTCTTCCGACCATCTGGAATGGGTATAAAATCTCTTTATGTACTTTTACTATCAGATAATTCTGAACAGTTCTTTAATTTTTTTTAACTTAATGTGAATATATGGTCATTAAATCTCCTAAAGGAGAACACACAATCTGTTGAAACTCAAGTATGCCATTATCATCTTTTGTAATGTTTTCCGAGTATGCCCTCCATCCATGACAAAAAGGGAAGCCCAGGTTCAGGCACTGGCAGTTGTGTAGCAGCATGAGTCCAGCAGTTGGAGGGCAGGACTTTCAGGCAGATTGAGAGAAGAATTTTAAGATACACTTGGGAGTAAAGCAGGTTTTGTTACACTCTCCTTCCAAGTTGCTCAAGTGATTGATGGTACGTACATGGGCTCACAAGAAAAGTGTCCTTTACTCATGCAGAAAATCTTTCCATTACAAAGTGCTGTTTTGTTTTATGTGGAGTACTTCAAGAGATTTAAAGAAATTACAGATTCTGTTTTTAATGGATGTTTTATGCTGCTTTATATGTGGTTATTTTCACTGGTTTGAATCACATTTGCATTAATGTGATGGTGCCTTTTCACTCATCGCTCAAGAGAGCGCTCACCTCTATGTCCTTCTGATAACACAAATGCGTTTTGTTGGGTTTTTTTTAGCAATAACAGTTAAGTAGGAAGTCTTACTAAATCGATGTGTTCAGAGTAGTAGAAGAGATAGTAAAGGTGAGTGGATTGAGCTGGTAAATACTGAAAAGTTACTGCAACCCGTAAAACAGGGACAGAAAATCTAACTCCTCCTTGCTGTCAAAAGACTTACATTGAAAGTAATGGGGATATCTGAAGTGCAAAGGATGGGAGGCTGTGTCCTTTAGCTGAGTTAGCTTATGGAGGGGGTGGTGTAGCTGAGCAGTTTGGAAGCCCGTGTCTCCCAGCAGATGAGGTATGGTGACTCATGTATTGGCTGGCAGGTTTGAGAGGCTGGATGGTGTCCAGGAGAGAAGTGACAAACAGCTGAGGGGTAACTTTGGGTACAGGGGGTCCAGCAGGGTGACTGCCCTTGGCTCGGTCAGGGTGCTGCAGCTAGGAAAAGACACTTGTCTCGGGAGTTGTGGAAGCACTGGGAGAAGCTGAAATAACACAAAATGCGAGGGAATAACATGTAGTTTACAGAGTGATACAGCTCTTTAACAAAAACATAGGATAAAGGTGTTTGCCTTTTTGCTGTGATGACTATATACAAGACTAACAGTTCCTGGTGTCTAAAACTGCCTAGTGAGAATTCCCGGGATAATATTTGTTATTATGAATGCTCATACAAACAGATCAAGAAGTGATCTGATCCCACATGGTTGGGTTTTTGACAAAATTAATGCAGGATGCACAATGTATATATACACAGCTGATTTAATAGAAGCTTTGCATAAGCATGTAGATCTGTTGTACTCAATGGACCTGTTTGTTTCTAAGGTTGTTATTTCTTAGATACTCTCTTGCAGAAAGAAGTATTTAAGGAATAAGTGAATTTCTTTTGTATTAATTGAGATTAAATTTACCTTCTTTCAATCTTGCTAAATTAGCATGAGATACATAGGTAGTAACTTCAAGTTTTACTTGTGTTTTCACAGTGAAAGCAAGTTGAATACGTTAGTGCAGAAACTTCATGACTTCTTGGCTCACTCATCAGAAGAATCTGAGGACGCAAACTCTCCTCCAGCATTATCTAAAACCAAAACCATAGGTAAAAAGACATTTTATAGTTTCCTTTTCAACGTAGATATGATTCTGAAGTCAAATAACTTTGTGGAGTTATTTCACTACATCGCACTGCACTGGGGCAATTATGCAAAGGCTTAATGTGATTTAAGTGGTGATGTCTTAACAACTATACAGTAGGCCTTTGATACAGTATTTCTTTCAGATCTGAATCTTTTTCTAAGTGTTGAAAGAAGCTAATATTTCTGGTAATTCACCTTCAGTGGAGCATGGGATGGCAAACATGCATGTATTTGCTGTGCTAGGGGTTCCTGGTTGAGTTTTTCTCAATCTGTAAGTGCTGTATCTTGGTTTTTCTGCTGCAAAAACCTACAAGGACTTCTGAAGAATCTGCAGAAGTCCTTGTAGTTGTGGAAGAAGTTCTGGAGATGATGGTTTCATAGTTATTTGGAAAAGGTTTCTACACATCATCTGGGAACATTTGGAAACAAAACAATACTGCTGAAGAACCTTGAGTCATATGCAAGGTCACATTTGGGGTTGCAAACTTTTACTTGCAAGTTAGAAATTTAAACACTTCATTTTGATAACAGTCGTAAAAAGTAAAATTATTTCATAACAGCACTGAATAAAATCTGTTTCCAAATTTAACTGAGTTAAATCCATTTCCCAGTTGGACTGGATAGAGGTGCAAAGCCTTTCAATCTACTGTTTAATGAGCTAAAAGTTATGCTGAAGTGATAGAGTGCGGGAGAATGAGAATGCTTTGGCTGTGTGAGTGGATTTTGACTGAATTACTTGAATTATTTCAATTAGTGAATTACTGAGTGAATTTTGGAACTCCTGTTATCCCAGGTGATAAATTTACACAGGTTTTCTGGGGCTGCAGTTGTTACCTTCAGTGTTCTGTCTTGAGGGAGAGTCTGCTGCCATGTGGTGCCAACCTCCTTGTGTCAGCATTAAACTGAACTGTTAGCATAGGAAAATGAAATTAATTCATGTGGTACTTCAGCAGCACAATAAACTGAACTGTGATGTAGGTGCAGCTCAGGGTGGAGTTTTGCTGAGGAACATGCTGGGAAAAAGTAATATTTTCCCTTTATCCTGTGTAGTTATTAAGTAGCTTGGCTCCTTCCCTTAAAATACAGATTTACTTTCAAACAGGAGTGCACTTAGTAGTCAGTAGCAGGCACGTTTCAGTGTTGGTTTTGAGGTCTCAGATTTTATTTCTTAAAAAGGAACGTGTTAAAGTTTAAAAAGTCAAGAATGAAACACTTCAGTATTAGGAAATGCCAGAATTAACCCTGCAAATTAACTTCCCCTCCCAATTTCCTGTGCATAAAGATAGTGCCTTTAGCAACTGTGCTATGTTTTTGTAATCCACATGATGTTCATTCAGTGTAAAAGTGATACACGTGAGTGGGGCCAAATCAGGTTTATATAGTAATGGATCTCATTTTGTTGTAGCATTTGGAGGATATGTGAGCTACTAGATAGAGTGTTGTGAGGAGGGAGATGACGATGGGGATAGTTAAGTGTGGCTCAGGAGAGCTGGGGCATGTCCCTGCCACACACACGGGTCAGTTAAAATATGAAGCAGTTGCTTGCTGGGCACTTCCATCTTGTGCACTGCTGTGGAGCTGAACTGTACCATAATGCTGTGTGCAAGGAACGATGAGTAAAGTGAAACTGCACCAGAAACTTTCATTCTGGCTTTTCTTAATTCTTCAGTACTTCATTTTGCAGCTTTAGTAATGTTTCTCTGAGCAACCTGGTGTAGTGGAAGGCGTCCCTGCCTGTGGCAGGGGGGTTGGAGCTAGACGATCTTAAAGGTACCTTCCAGCCCGAACCATTGTATTATTCTGTGCTTCTGCTTTCAAATTGGGTGTCTCCCTCCTCTACATTGTGTGTGTGCCAGCAGGAAAGTCACTGGGGAGCAGGAAGTCAGTCTCTCCTACACTGTGTGTCAAGTGACCAGTGCCTGCCCTGGAGCAGCAGTGACAGGGGTGCTCCTGCACTCTAAAGCCATGAAGTGGAGGGAGCATGTGAGCTGGGTCAGCACTAGGAGCTGGGAGCGGATGCAGCATCCTCAGCCCTTCTGTAGGGATGGAGCCTCCACAGCCTGCTCACACGTAGAAGCTGGCAGTGGAGCATGTTCAGTTGCTTTTGGAGATAGTGCACATGCAGTCTGGTTAGGAGGCTGAATGCAGAGTTGACAGAGATTGTAGCTGCCAGCATCAAAGATATCTCTGCCAAGCATATACAGACTGGCATTTTCCATGGATTTATCACTTGGACAAAATGGTTAAGAGTAGAAGGTGGGCAGCATTGATCTCCAGAAGCAGTGTCACCCTTCTTCCAATTTCAGGCACTTGCCTCAGAACAGGGAAATGCCTGTAAATATTCCAGAGGAGAAACTTCAGGTACTTAAAAGGCCCCCAAAATTTGTTTCCATTTTCTACTCCCCCTACCTTAGCTTCACATGCTTAAGTGGTTGGATAATTTTGGCTGAAATATACCCAAACACTTCAGCCCAGGTCAATACCCAGCACCAGATTTTCTAATCAAAGTGATTTATTTCTTTTTAAGTGTAAAAGAAAATGGTTTGGTTTTCCCAGAACTGAAGTGTAAGAATCATCTAGTAAATTGCAGTGCTTACGTTAAAGATAAGTATCCTGTGATTTTACTACCACTTTACTGGCTTGTTTCTCAGTAGTGCATCCATTAGAATACTGCTGTTACTAAGCCATTTGAGGAACTTTGTACAAGTATCACTGAATGACTGAACTTAAAATTTTCCATTACCTGGACTGCAGATGGAACAGTTACAGGATACATGTCTTTAGGTTTTATCTTCCACAGTTCTCAAAATGGAGAAGTGGGAGTTCTGTGTCATACCCTGCATCAAATGGAATTTTTGTGTGTGGTTCCATGATCCCAGATTTAATATTGTGGCTTTAATGTCAAGATGTATAAGAGAAAATACATAAAGCAACTTCTTAAAGATGAAAAGAAATGCACTAACTCTAATATTTCTGCAGATACAGTTACACTTTCATTTCTTCAATATTTCTTCACCAGTGGAAAAGTTTCTTTTAGCGTATTAGCAACTGAATTGAAAATTAAGACTGTTTTGTTGTCAACCGTTTGTCTTTATTCCTGGTGGTGAAGCATAAGCAATGCTGTGAGGTACAGCATGAAGAACTTGTAGTATTTCTTGCATTTCAGTGGATTCCTTTAATTTCTCTCCATAGGTAAAAGTAGAGAACCTAAAAGTAGCCCAGCATCAATGGAGAACAACAGAGAAGAGGTAGGAATAAAAATGCTTTTGAATTTTAGTTGCATGACTAGTGCAGAATGGCTGGCGTAGGAAATGCTGAGTTGATTTTGTTGCTTGTTCCATAAATACTTAAAGAACCATGCAGGAGATGTCATCCTATCTGCTGAAGTTGAGAGTGCTCCATCCCTGGCAGTGTTCAAGGCCAGGTTGGACAGAGAGCCTTGGGCAACATGGTTTAGTGCAAGGTGTCCCTGCCAAGGCAGGGGGGTTGGAACTAGATGATCTTAAGGTCCTTTCCAACCCAAACTATTCTGTGATTCTGTGACTAGAAACATTAGCTGTAAAATGTTGTAAAATAAACCTAAAATTAGATTTTAAAGTTTGAATGATTCTCACTTTGATTTAAGCCTCTTCCCTCCCCCCTTCATTTCTAACTTACTGAAATACATGAACTTAGTTGAACAACTTCATTTTCTTTCTGATGCACAATAATTCCTGTGAAAAATGTCTCTATCACAATTCAGAGAGTTGGGGTTTGCTCACTTGAGGTGTGCAATTGCTCTTTTGTTATGAAATGCCAATTGTTGTAATCGATTCGGGTCATGTATACTGCAAAGTGAGTTTTTCTTTTTAAAGAGATTTGGTTAAAACTCTTTTATTCTGTTTTTTGGCTTATGTGCAAACAGGCTCTTGCTCATGATTGGTTTAAAAGAACTGGTCTCTACTTAATATTCACACTTACACCCTGTTAATCAGGTAACAGGAGGTACTTAGTTGTCCTTTTAGGCAAATATGCTTCTGTTTTTAAAAAGACAAAACAAATTTCTTCTTTATGGTGTTATATATATTAAAGACATTTTTCATGTGGTGTGTCTGATTAATACCTACTGTCTTGTTGGAAACATTCTGGATGATAGTATGGTAACGTGTAGAGAAAGCACCAGTGCCAGTGTCCTGCCTTAGTTTGCTTTTATTGCAGTAAATCCAGGTATTTATTTGCTGCTGCTCAAACCTAGTTATATATTTGCACAGACCTCTGAAATACCAGTTTTCCTGTCAAGACAGCAGCCCCTTCTAGCATATGAGCCAGGTCACAAGTGTCTGCATTCTGCTGGCAGTTCTTGGGGCATACTAGTGGCAGCTCCTGAGTGCAGCCTTCAAGAGCCCTTTGTGTCTGCGTGTCAGAAAAGATGATGGTTTCTTCACATAGTGTGAAAACCAGCCTTAGACCTGCATAAGCTTCTGCAGCACTAAGTGCTGTGAGGAGTCCTGGTGAACTGTAAAGAAGTGGTAATGCAGCATGGAGGCTGGTGTGAGTAAGGCTGTTCTTCCATGTGCTCAATCATGAAGTTAACACTGCAGCGAAGGTACAGAGAACAGGAGGTCCCAGACCTGTTCAGGATTAGGACTGACCAGTGATCATGAGCTGTTCTCAGGTCCTTCTGCAGAACACTGAGAGAACTTTCAGCAGGTAGAGCAAGTTGAGGATTGCAAGGAGAGAAGTTCCTCAGTTTCATGAAGACTCAGTGCTTGAGATACATGCAGTGTTTCTCTCTGAACGTCTAACTTCCAACAGTGCCCTCTCTGAATTTCTTCTAAGATAATACATAGGGAGGTTAGTGAGCATTCGTCACTTAGTGTTTAGTTACACCTGGTTTTTAAGCTCCATAGATTCAGTTGAACTGAACTGGCATGACTGTTGAAATTGCGTGTCACGTTTGCTCATGCTTTTCCTGCCTTTGTTGTCGTCGTTGTAAAAGTGATGGTGGCTTCTGAGATGTGTTCTAGTTAATGTAAGAAACTGGTTTTGTTGACAGGTCACTTGGTCACAAGTGTGTTGACTTTTACATTTTTTCCTTGTTTTTAGGGCAGTAGTTCTTCAGAAAGAACCAAATCCGTGGGATCATCACGTTCGAAAAGGTTGGTCTGGAAAATAATTACTTCTTGGCGTGTGTAGCTATAGAAAAGTCCATGCCCTGTGCCAGGTGCTTTTAGACCAGTATAAATCCATTAAGTTAGCAGAGTGCTGGTAAAACAAATGCCTCGTAGTGCACGTAAAACCCAAATCATCTTTCAGGGTCAAGATCACCAAAGTTGATTTTTACTAACAAAGACAACAAGATTATCCTGTATCTTCACGACAGAGGTATTTGTACAGTTGTTCCTTCACTCTTGCTATTCCTATACAGGGTTCTTCCAAAAATGTAAATTGGGTCATAGAGAATAAAGGCTTTTTCTGTACCTCACTGTTGGGAGGCTGTAGAATAAGAATGTGCTATGCAGTTGTCCTGTGCAGAACCTGCCATTTGTGGTCTTTCTGCTTAATCCCTTCTTGCTCTTTGATTTAACGAAAGTGTGGAGTTCACTGTTTACCACCCAGTTTGCACCCACAGGAGGCAAATTGTGTTTGACCGAAGTAACAGCAGACTCAGTGTAGTAGAACTCCTCTTCTTTTGCTCTCAGCTGATGCTCAGTCATGTTATGTCCTTCACGATTGTTTTAATCCTAGTCTCCTGTATAGATAGGTGAGCTCTTCTAACGCATGGTTTCAACAGCTGCCATATTACTGCTCTTTACAAGTATGCCTCTCTCTTGACACTCCTTTTTATCCTCCTTTGTTATTTTATGTGCACTGGAATTAAATAATGTGCTTCATTCTCCCTTTTCTGTTTGTGATGATTCCATATTTGCAAGTGTGGTTCTATATTTGCCTCTAATTTCTCCCCCATCTTCAGAATCCAGTGTCCTGAATATGATTCGGTATCATTTTTACAGTCTTGTTTGGGCTTTTTTTTTTGCTTCCTGTCTATCACTAAAGATATTTCCACTCTAACATTTATCATGGTGTGCCTGAGACTGACAAACCCAGTATCCTGCAGTAGTTCATGTAGTACTTTCAGACTATATGCTCCACATATTTTTTTAGTTTCTTCTTTTTTCCCTCCCTCCCTGCCCTGACATTGTAAATTCATTAATTGTAATGGATTCATTCTCAATTATGTTTGTGTGAGATTCTGGCAACTGGTCTTTTTATTTAACATTCAACTTTCTCATTTCTTTGTGCATTTCTTTCATTTCCTTGCAAGCATCTTTTCTGCCAAGCTGCTTATTGTCATTTGCTAATATCTGTGTGTTCTCTTTGTGCTGCTGTTAAACTCAGAATGATGTATAACATTTCTGAGCAGACATTTCACTTGTGTTTCATTTCAGCTTTTTTCCTAGAGGTGTGACTTCCCTGCATTCCTTCTTAAAAACACAGCAAACCTTCATTTTACCAACAATATTATACAGCAAGCCTGTGAAACAAAAGTATTTTGTTAGTTTATCATTTTATGGCACATAGGAGGGGAGAATTCCTGTTCCTAACAAGAAAATCAGCCTGCAACTTACTACAGTAACTCAGAGCATCCCACCTCATAATGTCTTAAATGAACTTAAAAAGAACATAGGTTTCCTCAGTTAGGATGGTGTTTTGCTTGCAAGGCTCCAGGCTTATCTGCATTGCAATATGTCATATTTGTCACGGCGTGGGGTTTTTTTCTGTCTATGCAGGAAACCTACAGTTGTAACAAAATATGTTGGATCAGATGATGAACAAATCCTAGATGAAACTGTAAATGAAGATATTTCAAATGAAAACTCGGAAAACGATGTTGATATGCAAAGCTTGCCTAAAGGTAGTTCATGTCTGTCTTTGTTTCTGAATTCAGCAAATTAGCCAAGATGATGATGCAGCATAATTAACTAGAATGCACATGGATTAGTAAAATGCCTGTCTTGGGTTCTGTATCTTTTATATAGAAACATAGATGCTACTGCACACACACAGATCCCCTGTGCACGTAGCTGTACAAGAGGAAACCAAGCACCTTTAGTTTTGAACCCAGCATGCTTCAGGCTGTGGATACACTAGGATGTGCTGGTGGCTTTATTTCAGATGCCTCCTGACATCTGTATAAAACCAGTGTGAAAAGGGGAAGTAACTTATTTCAGTTCTTTTGTACAAGTCTCAAACTCTGTCACTGACAAATCTCATTTTACTGTTATCGACAATTAGATCAACAAAAGCAAAACTAAATTGGGAGGAAATGTCATTATTTGATCTATTTTTAAGCACCCTTTTAAAACAGTTAATGCTATAAGCATACATCCCACTCTTCTTAACTACAGTGTGAGTTTGATTAATCTCTTCCATTTCTTACCTATGAATGTTACAGGAAAACTTGGAGGGACCACCACTGTTTACTGCTTGAGTAGCAGTATTTAAAGCAGTCACTTGAAAATTACCTTTCCAGAATGTTAGGTTATATCCAGTGTCCTCACAACAGAAGTATTAAATCTGAGCTCTTAAGTACGAAAGATGTTTTTTCATTCACATAAGATTAGTACTTGTCCTTGTTCAAAAACAAAAGGGGATTTCTGGATTTTATTAAAGACAAAACAGGTTTTATTCTTTGTTTTTTCATTTATTTCATGTTGAAATAAATTAAGATGAGGGAAACTGGATAGAAGGGGAAAAGAGAGAGAGAACTGTAGTTACTCTAAGGCTTCTGATAGATGTAAGTGACCTAACCAAAGTCCTTTATTTGTAGCATTGCTCTGCAAATTCCTGTACTACACCCACCAGCAGTATGACAGTCTTGTTCTACACGACCACATCAGGGCAGAGAGAGCAGGATTTGCTCCTCGCAGCCCGTTCAGCCTTTGGCTTCTGTCCTACAACTGCAAAACAGATGTAGATTAAAGTGTGTGGTGGTTTGGTTTTGGTTCATTTATTTATTTTGAATTTCTTTTTGCTGTGAACATCTGTGCATTCCAAACTTGGAGTTTTAGTCAACAGATTGCACTTCTTTAAAGTACTGTGTTGGCTTTTATTGAAGCAAGACTTTTGCACTTCGTTTGGATGTGTAATGGTTTCCAATTTCTAAATAAAATCATTCTAGGTACAGTGGTTGTACAGCCTGAGCCAGTGCTGAATGAAGACAAAGATGATTTTAAAGGGCCTGAATTTAGAAGCAGAAATACCGTTAAAATGAAACCTGAAGCTCCCAAAAAGCGTGGAGGTAAATACAACTTAAAACGTCTATTTAAACGTGTTTCAATTGTTGCTTATGACCACATTTGGTGCATCTAAAAATCGTTCATATTTCTAATCAATTATCCTAAAAATACCTCCACTCTTCTGGCTTTTTGTTCAGTAAGGATTCTAGCTGGCTGCAGTTAGCCTCCATTGCTGCCCCTGCAATGCAGCAGTGGAAGCTAAGATTAGTTCTCATTAAACTTCATCTTTTCAGTAGCTATAGGATGCATCATTAGGTGCTCCATATGGCCCCTTCTTGCTTTGTATTCAGAGCAGTTGCTTGGTTGCCATCAGGTGTTAGAGGTATTCCTTTTTCTTTTTTTTCCAGGAATTATATTGAAACACCTTAATACATTCAGGAACATTCACTGACTCACCAAAAAAGCAACCATATTTGAGCAGGGTATAGGCATGTTATCAGTCAGTGAGCTAACATTTCAAAGGCTTTTTTTCTTCTTGTTATTTTTTTTTATATAAAATATATATTTTATAATTTTGTGGGAAATTTTGTGGCCCTTCTAAGGATTACCTTTGAGAAGCTGCTGTTCCAGCTGGTCTTCCATAGCTGCTGCTAAAACTGAGGAGAAGTTAGGTAAATTATAGTGACAACACAAATTAATAGCTCATTTATTTTGCAAAATGTAAAGGAGAGGAAGGATTATATATAAAGTAGCCTGTAAGAAGGCAGATACTTCCTTTAATACTACTACCAGTATCTGAGTTTACACATCTCCAGCAGTCCCCAGGATATCCAGACAGCTCAGGTACACACTATGCATTCTCCCCATTGTATCATTTGCTCTCTTTTGAAGTCTTCTATAATTTAGTGAGTGCTATTTCTCCATCTGTGGTTGAAGAGGAGTAAAATGTGACTGTGTGGAAATGTACTTGTGCATACATATGGGCTCATGCATGATTTTAATCACATTTTGAGCATTGATGTTTTCTATTAGTTATTAATCTTTAAAGTCAGATCTGTTCTGTTCATGCAAGATATCCTGTGCAGCATATAGGAATGCTTTTTCTGTTTGAGTTTATAGCAATTTTAGAAGAGGTCCAACAAACATCTTCAGGAGTGCAGTGTTAAAAATATAGGACCTGCTTGAGCTTTGTGGCCTGTGTCTGCATCCCCAGGACACTTCATATGACCTGCCCTTCCAGCTTTTTTCTCTATCCCTAGAGAATTTTCAGGCCTTGCCCTGTGTATCTGGATTGGTTACTCACATACTGGTGCCTGACATAAACTATGAGTTTTGAAAGGGACATCAAGAGTTTAAGCCATACCTTTATCCAGGGTAAGCTCAGCTGTGTCTGTGTCACTACTCATAATCTTTGGCTTGATTTTTAAAGTTGTTCCAGTCCATGTGTTAAGCTCCTGTCAACATTCAGGGAAATGGGATAGGTACTGCCTGCTCCTGTGTTGTCCCTATTTCCAAAGCAGAAAGGGTAGCCAGGCAAGGGACATGACTGCAGTCTACCTCCAGAGCAGCTGGATTAGGAATGTGTCAAACCACTTTGACTTGGTGACATGCACAGCAGAAGTAGTGCAGATCCCTTTACACTTGTGTGCAGCAAGTCTGGTTGCATGAAATGGCTCTTACCTTTCTCTTGCTGTTACAAGGAGGTGCCAAGCCTGTGCACAGGGTTGAGCACTACTGCTTTAAGCAGGTAAGCGTGTAGTCCCAGCTATTTGAGATCCCAAATTCAATGCACAGTGCAAGTAAATAAATAACAGAATAAAAAATGCCAGCCTGTCTTGTTCTTTGTGGAGTGCATCTCTGCATTTTTACTAGGAGTTACATGTCCTGTTCATATTGGAGATCGTAGTAAGAGCTCTTGCCTTTCTAGCATCCAGATGCTCTTATCCAGGACTGTAAGAGGCATTTTGTCAGTCCTTGTTTTCAAGGTTTGTGTCTGCAGGATGGGTATGGTTGTATTTTTGTTAATGAACTTGTAGTTAGGAATGTTTTTTGAAGTAAGTGTTTTCTCAGTATTAGTAGCTGTTCAATTTCTTCTGGCTCACCATCGTTTGTAGTAGTAGCAGCATGGTTTACAAAGGGTTGCCTCATAAATTATCCTCTCATTCTTTTCCTGGTGCCAACTTGCAGATTTTAGGAAAGAGGCAGTAGTGCTTCCCCTTAAAGTTGTAGAGAAGGGAATGTGCCTTGGGACTTGGCAGTGAACAGCTTGTTCTCCTTCAGTTGGCTCTTACCCTCTGATCCTTACAGCCATTTAAGGGCTGTGATGTTTGACAGAGCCTGGGTAGGTTTCTGTGCTCCTTGGTGTACTAGAATGTGGTATTCTTTTCCAAGTAGTACGATAGGATGGATGTGTTTATTTCAGGTTTGACAGCAGTGTTTGGAACGGGCGTTTGAGCTGGTTCTGAGGTCATGAGAGGTGCTTTGCAAGTCCACAAGCTCATGCATGCATTGAAGTTGGAAACAACAAATCTTGTATTCCAAATTCTGGACTGCTATTTCCACTGATTCATTGTAAGGGTGTATTAGTTGTTCTTACTGGCCTGTAACCTATTTGAGATGGTGCTTCAACAGGAAATTGCTAGTAGCTTGTGTTCATAGAATCATAGAATGGTTTGGGTTGGAAAGGACCTTAAGATCATCTAGTTCCAACCCCCCTACCATGAGCAGGGGCACCTCACACTAAACCATGTCACCCAAGACTCCATCCAGCCTGGCCTTGAACACTGCCGGGGATGGAGCATTCACAACTTTCTTGAGCAACCCGTTCCAGTGCCTCACCACCCTCACAGTAAAGACCCTCTTCCTTATATCTAACCTGAACTTCCCCTGTTTAAGGTTAAACCGGAGTTTTAAGTCTTGTGTCTTGAGTTCATTCAGTTCTGTGACACTGTGGTATTGACTCTTGGGTCTAACTCTGTGGCAGTGGTTATTTAGAAAAATAAAATACATATATGTAGTCTGTACTCAGGCTGTAAGCATTCAGTTAAGCTTAAAACCAGCCTCAAGTTCACCACCTTTCAAAGCACATTGTGGGACTGACATTAAAGGGAAGCTTTTTTGTCCCAAAGTAGATTCAGGAGCACAGTAGTACACAAAATATGGGAGCAATCAGGAAGATGACAAAAGTGTAGTTTCAAAAACTCCCAAACAGAAACAACCCACCATCAAGAAGGGACAGAGAGTGGGAAGAAGATTTTTTTTCAGGCACTGCTATAAGAATTTCATGCGTTTTCTGTAATGATTTCCCATCTTTTTCTTTGGGAAACTAAAACTGTATGTGAAAGAAATACTGTACCACAAACATGAATTCCAATGGCATTTGATGAATAAAGGCTTAATGAGGGAGGTTGTACAGAATATCAAAGCTGCTTTGAAAGAGTTTTAGTGATGACTCTTCTTCAAGTGTGTTCTCACGAGGTCACCAGTTAATATGAATTAACTCTCAGTATCTTGACCCCAAGTGGAGTGTAGAAATTAAGAGGAAAATTCTTTGTCTTTAAATGGTGAGTGGTTACAGGAGTTCTGTAATGCTGAGTGGTAAAGAAAAGGCATATGAAAAACCTGACAGGCCAAAACACTGTAAGAAAATGAAAAGGTTATATAGAGATTTCTTTAAAACCAAAACCAATTAATGTGTGGTTTATAATCCTCTCTATAGAGGAAGGACTACATGGAATTGTAAGCTGTACAGCTTGTGGCCAACAGGTGAACCATTTTCAAAAGGATTCAATCTATAGACATCCTACACTGAAAGTTCTTATTTGTAAGGTATGTGATAAACAGTTCTACAGTTTATTCCTGTTTGGTTTTGTTTGCAATGTCATATTAGCTGACTTGGGTGGGATCTCTGTGGGAGTAGTTGTTGTTTATTAGCCTAAAAGCTTTTTAGTTGTTAACTGTTAAAATTAAGGAAACTAAAAGCAGAAACCAAAAAGGCAAGTACATCTTACAAATTGATATTCCTATTTTCATATACCCCAGTTCAACTGATTGTGGTTTCTTTGTGATTTATTTTTACAGTTTTAAATCTATCGTTTTACTATATTTTTTTATGTTAAATGATCTATGTGAAATTTCTGCATACTCATAATGTATTGTAAGAGCAGATTCAATTCTGGATCTCCGGGTGAAGCATTTCATGTAAAATGACGTTGGAATAAGAAGTGGAAAAGTAGCTTCCAAACTGCATCAGTTTCACCTGTGTACAGCTCCTGGACCGTTTTAATTTGTAGCAGCATGTGTAATGATGATCTGGTCCATAATCCCAAACCAGCATCTTGGTCTTCAGCTACGTGGTTTCAGGGTGGCTTCGGTGCAGCCCTAAGTTGCAATGGGAAGAGATGGGGAACCGGAGAGGAAGGAGACATCCCTATCTCCTGTTGTGGAGACCTCTTAATGTTCAAAGAGAGATAGAGAGATCTCTCTCTTGCCTGTCTCTCTATAGTTGTAGAGATTCTGTATTCCTAAGGATACCTCTAAAGGTAGATCCAAATCTGCGCTACCACGCTCATTTGGCGTTCCCCTTCTCATTGCAGGTGTTCTTGCAATGCATGCAAGTTACCTGGTTCTTTTTGGAAACTTATTTAGGGTGTTGGTTTCAATAGCAGCTCTTGACTGTGAGCTTTGCTAGAGAATTATATCATGTGTTGTATCCCATAAATTTTCTGTATCTTAATCGAATATGTGAGAGAGAGCAATGGAGATCCCTGATCTGTGTACTCCATGTCTTCCATTGCTCTCTGTGCCTCGTTATTCCCTTATTTTTCTCCTGCTTAGGTAAGCAGGCCCAGACTTGAGAAGCTGTTTTCCTTTGACTATAACTGTTATGTCAAATGTGCAAACATCAACTTTTACTGGCCTTTTTTGTTTGCTCTTACTTGCTTAGTTTCTTTGAACAGTTGTATAACTCTGCTTCAGATCAAGAGGCATCATCATTTTAAATTCAGGTGCTGAAGCCTCTTCTGGATACTGAATTCACTGGGTAAAATGACAGAATTTAGCTAATATCTTGTGTCCCTGTTCAAGTAGAGCTTCAAGTCTGGAAGAATGTTCTTTACTAGTAACTGGAAGAAAAAAACCCTGAACCCTAAATTTGGTTTAAAGAAGCCACTGCTGCAGTAGCTGAGTTGTGTGTATTTTTTTCTTACTATTACCATTACCAAAAATGCTTAGTTTGTACCTGGAAATTGAAGCCTTTGATGTTAACATCAGAATAAATACTGAAGACCTTTTGATTTAAAGACGTATGGGATCAGTTGCTAACATAATGGGCATACAGCTGAAAACTGTAATTTATGTAAGATTAGTTGTGTCAGGGAAGGTGTGATGTTGATTTACCTGAGAAATAGATGGAAAAGCCCTTAGATTTGAAGAGAAACGTTCAGTTGATGTTCTAAAACATGCAAATGTGCAGCCATCAAACAAAAAACTATATAATTTTTACATAAACCTTGAGGCATCTAAATAAAAAGTCATGGTTTAGGACCTGTTGTGTCTGTGGAAGGTGTTTGTTAGATTAACACAAATGTAGAAGGGTTAGACTGCTGAGCACCTTGCAACTGCTGCTTTTAATGGCTTGCTTCTAAGACATGCTGAAAACAAGCATTACTGACATGTAATAAAAAGACTCCTTGACACATCTCTTTCTTTACAGACTTGCTACAAGTATTACATGAGCGATGACATTAGCCGTGACTCTGATGGAATGGATGAACAGTGTAGGTGAGTGCACGAAACCCGCAGCTCTTCTGGTTTTGTTTTCTTCTCATGAAAATAGTTACAGATACAGAACAGAACAATTGTTTCTCTCCAAGAAATGCTCAGTCAACCCCAGGGTTTATGTCAATATTTTATTGCTGTTCTGGTAATTAACAGGAAAGCATTTTATAAAGAAACCCAATAGCAAATGCTTGTAAGACACCACATTTCTAACTAAATGGCGTTGCCACCTTACAAATGCTTTCAAAGCGGGTGTGACATTCTAAATCTTGTGAGCCACAGAAGCTTAATTTTCCAAGATTTCCACTTTTGAAATACTGAAGTACTTCTCTGCCCTTATGTCCAGTATCTAAATGTGTAATCCAGTCAGCACTGAGCAGTCTGTGATGCCTGTGAGTGAGCTTGTCAGCCACTTCTCAGGTCTTCATCAAAGACTATGCAAGCTAGACATAGACCCAAAACCATTTATTTTTTCATGTGTCTGCAGTAGTAATACACCAGTTAAGGCTAGAAAGACTTAAACTAATTCATTTTGCTGTAAAATAAAAGAAATCACTCCTCCATCCCCTCAACCTCACCCAGTTCTCAGAAGAAAACACTGAAAATAAAATGTATTTTTCTCCAATCTGAAAGTCACTGCTGAAATTGCATTTGGGTATTACTGACCATCTCAACTTTGTGCACTGTTGGTCTCATACTTTTAATTTCCTGACTTCCCAGTTCTCAGTTGAGTGCTTTCCAGTCATGCTTTCAATAGTGTAGCAATAAGACAAGGGGGAATGGGTTTAAACTTAAATGGGAAGTTCAGGTTGATATAAGGAGGAAGTTCTTTACTGTGAGGGTGCTGAGGTGCTGGAACAGGTTGCACAAAGAAGTGGTAAATGCTCCATCCCTGGCAGTGTTCAAGGACAGGTTGAGTGGAGTCTTGGGCGACATGGTCTAGTGTGAGGCATCCCTGCCCATGGCAGGGGGGTTAGAACTAGATGGTCTTAAGGTCCTTTCCAACCCGAACCATTCTGAGTTTTCCATTGATGGGTATCTGCTTATCACTTGAATTTTTAAGATGCAAGTCCTCTCTCGGATAGTGAGGAGTAGGTAAACTCAGATTTGTCGCTCTGTTAGTACAGAGGTAGGACTCTCACGTCTCTGCTGTGTCGTTTCAGGTGGTGTGCTGAAGGTGGAAATCTGATTTGCTGTGACTTTTGCCATAACGCCTTCTGTAAAAAGTGCATTTTGCGCAACCTGGGTCGAAAGGAGCTATCGACTATACTGGATGAGAATAACCAGTGGCACTGTTACATTTGCCATCCAGAGCCTTTATTGGACTTGGTCACTGCATGTGACAGTGTCTTTGAAAATCTAGAACAGTTGCTGCAACAAAACAAAAAAAAGATCAGAGTTGAAAGTGAAAAAAGTAAAATCTATGATCACACAGTCAAGTTCTCTCCAAAGAGGAATAATTCCAGTTGTAATGGGGAAGAAAAAAAAATAGATGATTCCTATTCGGGTTCACTAACGTATTCTTATAAAGCACTTATGGTGCCGAAAGACTTGCTTAAGAAAACAAAAAAGCTGGTTGAAACGACAGCAAATCTCAATTCTAGCTTTGTAAACTTTTTGAAAAACGCTGCAGAAAATGTAGAAAGAAGCCCAACTATGCAACTTTGTCAGCTAAAAGCTTTTAAATCTGTGTTGAATGACATGAAAAAAGCTCATCTGGCATTAAAAGAAGGTCTGAACCTGGAGATTCAAGCTTTGAATGTTAAACTCAAAAATACCAAAGAGAAAAAACCTGATGTTAGATCAGAAAAAAACGAGGTGAAAAAAGATGAAGGAAAGGAACATGTGGCATTAAAAGAGGATGACACTCTAAAGACACAGAAGAAAGTTGTATCAGAAGAGCCTGACAGTGAGCCCATGGATCAAAGTGTTCCAACAGTGGAACAAACGGATAACAAGCGTACTTCTGGTGAAGAGAAAAAGTCTGGCGGACGTGAAGAACCTCAGTATGAACCTAATAGTACAGAGGCTTTAGACATGGATATAGTGTCCATTCCCTCATCTGTTCCTGAAGATATTTTTGAGACTCTGGAATCTGCTATGGAGATTCAGATTGCATCGGATGAGCAAGACCATGGAAATACAGGAACTGATCATGAGACTGTAAATTCAAGCACAAAATTGAGCACTCCTGTGAAAGATACCAAAGGTGGTACCAAGTTAAAATCATCGGCTAAAGGAACAAAAGAATTGATTGTAAAATTGACTCCTGTTTCCATTTCGGAGTCTACAGTTAAAGCTGACGATCAGGACAGCAATCTAGAAAAGGGAAGTAAGGATTTGGATGCAGTACCTAAAGCAGCAAACTGTGATTCTGTAAAGCAAAACCATAATGCTGGCAGTGAGCCTTCCACAGAGAATGAAACTGTCTCACCTGTAGAGGAATCTGATCTCAGGAGATCACCACGTGTGAAGACCACGCCGCTGAGGCGCCAAACAGACATCAGTCCTTTAACGTCAAACTCGGAAGAAGACAGCAATGACACGTGTAATGAAAAACGCAAGAGAAAATCATCAAAGCAACCAAGGAGGAAAAACGACAAAAGAAATTCCTCTGACGGTGCTGCTGATGGTCCCAGGCCTAATAAACTTTCTAAATCCAAAAAGCCATACGTATCAGATCACAGTTCGGACTCTGATGAGATGCCAGCTGTTCTGAAAGAAGTAGCTATGATGAGTCGTAGTTCTTCAGACATCGATAGCAATAGTGAAGCACCAACAAATGATCAGAAGACGTCAACGTTTCTAAAGAATCAACCAGTGAAGGATGAAAATAGCAAACGAAAAAGGAAAAGTTCCAGCTCTGGTTCAGATTTGGATGCTAAAAGAGGCAAATCGGCAAAAAATTCTGCCGCTGCTAAAAAGAAACGGCAGAACTATTCGGATTCTTCAAACTATGATTCCGAGTTAGAAAAAGAAATCAAAATTTTGAGTAAAATTGAGGCTGCAAAAAAAGCTAAGAAAAAATACTCACAGAAAGAAGATAGTTACGATTCCTCTGAGGAAGAGCAGAGGAAGAAGGTAAACAGCAAGAGGAAGCTAAATCTGAAGAAAGAGACAGCTAAATCTTCTGAAGATGACGATGCTGAAAAGTCTTCCCCAGAGAAGGAGATGAATCATTCTTCTAAAGATAAAAAACTTGGCAAGGGGTCAGCTGCTAAGGAAAGGACAAACAGAGACTTAAAAGAGAACGCTGCAAAGGGAAAGCATGATGAGTCTTCTGATGTTGAGAAGTCTTCAGTGGAGAAAGAGGAGAGTTCTAAAGGTGTGAAGCTGACCGAAGTTAAGAAGGGCAAGGATTTGAAAAAGAAAAAGGCACAAGAAGATTCATCTTCAGAGAGCACTGAGAAATCTGTGAAGAAAGAGCATGATTCTGATTCTTCGAAAGACAGGTTGAAGAATAAAAAGGAATCGGAAAGCAAAGCAAAGCAATCTGAAAAACTGAAAACAAAAAGCTACAAGAAAGAACAAGATGATTCCTCTTAATCTCCTGAGAAAGGAAGCTGCAATTCTTCTGAGAATGACAAAACGAAGAATAAGCCAGTGGTGAAAGATAAGAAAAGGAGGAATTTAAGAGAGAGAGTATCTAAGAGAGTGCAGCTTGATTTATCCTCTGATGCTGAGAAATCTCCCCTAAAAGAGGAGAGTTCTTCTGAAGATGTCATGAGGAGGAAAACCCACACTGAAACTAAAGAAAAGAAGAAAATCAGTCACAAAAAGAAGATTTCCAAGAAGGAACAGGATGACTCGTCCTCTTCTGATGAGGAGTCTTATGAAGACAATAAGAAAAAGATGAAAAGAGGGTCAATGAAAGAAAGTAAAAAGGGTAATTTAAAAAAGAAAGCATCAAAAAAGGTGGTTGTCACTTCCTCTTCCTCGTCTGATAAGGAAGAAAATGATGAACAGAATTCAACAGGTGATGGAAGCAGTGATGAGCAGAAAATTATGCCAGTGACTGAAAACTTAATGCTGTCTGCTGGTACAGGATTTTGTCAATCATCAGGTGTGCAAGAGCTGTTCATTTACATGTGTTATTAATGTACTAATAGATGAAGTTTGTGAGATTTGGGCTAGAAGTGAAATTACTCATAAGTGGATAATTCTACATTCAGATGTTTGCAACCACTTAGGTTTTCTGGTACTGATTTGGAAGCACCCGTTTCAATTTATGCAGTTTGTCACTCGTGGAAGAGAGGATGTTGGTGTAAATGGAGAGGCTTGAGAAGCTATAGCTTGTAAAGCCAGCAGGTGTTGCCTTGCAGCACAGCTTTCAAAAGCCTGTTCCTCTCTGCTTGGCTGCCTAGGTGCTATTGAGCAGAAGATGGTTTTAAGCAGTAGATATCTAGTGAACTCCCAATTTGTCACCTCATAAGTTAGTAGTAGCAATTCCTGCCAAGATAAAACTCCTTCATCAGTGTATTTTGTCTTCAGAAAGTTAGAAAGGAATTCAGAACTGCTGAATTTGAACAGTTGGTTTTAAAGGACTTAGAAAGGAAGGGTAGTTTTCACATTGCATGGACAGTACACATCCTTAGCAAATGAATTTTAAACTAGAAAAAAAAACGTATTTTCTGTTTTAATTACCAGGACAGGTAAATTATTTCCTATTTGTTTGCTTCTAAGGGTGTTCCATAGAACTTTCTGCACATGTTGCATCATTGTAGAGTAGCAGTTGGGAAGTAAGTTTCGTACTCTGCATGATATACAGGCCTGTAATGTTTGTTTTCTAAGGTCCCAAGTTTAATTGTGTCTCTCTGTGCGTGTAATACTGTGACCTCTGTGTCCAGAGGTCTCTTCCAACCTTAATTATTGTATGATTCTGTGAGAACCTGCCTTTGTTACATTATCTCAAAAGGAGGCAAACTTGCCCTTTCTCAGTTTGCTTTTGGCTTAGTAGGGGAATAAACGAGAAGTCTTCCCTGTGTCTGAACGAGCTATGTGGGTTGATTGTTGAATAAGACTTACAATCTGGTTCAACCAGCAGGATATTACTCTTTTTCCAAGCTTAAGAGTGAGGGACTTTCTGTGATCACCCCCCTTACCACAGTCCTGTCAGTCGTCTGGCTTGGTAATTCCAGGAAAAGCGTATGTTAAAACAACTTGGAGCAAGCCTCTCAGTCTAGTTTTAGTCCTTTCCCTGCAGGTAGAAGATAATCAATAGAGGTTAAGAATGAGGTGATCTCCGATCATTAGGATTTTGAGGTCTCTTTTCCTCAGCTTAATTTTACTCATGAGTGGATTTGACTGACTGATATGTGAGTCAGAATCGTGAGAGAAAAGAAAGGGGGAAGGCCTGAGAGTGTGCTAGGCATGATCTGAGTTCCTCTCAGTTCAGCCAGGGGAGCGCAGAGGAGCTTAAAGGCAGGTATTGTACTGTGCTGTCTCCTCTAAGATGTGTCCCATGCTGTTGGTTTTGATGAGTTTTCCATACAAGACTATCCACATCGTGCAGCTGAGTTTTAATACTGGCAGTAAGGTCAGCACGCGTAGTTTCCAAAGCATAAGTCTTTACACGTGCACAGCAAATGGACATGCATCATATTTGATACCCAGAAAGCAAAAATGGGCAAGAATTACTGTTCTTGAGTACTTATTAATTAGCAGCAGGGTAGCTTGTAAGTTTGGTGAGTGATTCTGTAATGCATTTGTGTGTGCCTTTTCCATTTACACAAGTTCAGTAGTGGAGCTTCTGACATGGGGCAGGAACTTCTTAGGAAACTTCATTTCTGACTCGTAGGTGGAGTATTCAGTCTCTGTACGTTTTGGTGTAAAAAAACCCCAATCTCGTAGTATGTAATAAGGAAAGAAGTGCAAGTTGTGTGTAGTAGCCAAGCATGGTGTGGATAAAAGTGCTGCTTGAAAAACTAGAGACTTTTAATAATAAAATACTGTTTTAATAAAAATATATATATAAAATGTGGGTTTATATGTCAAGGTAACTGGCTGCTTTGCTAGTAGAAAAGTGGTGGTATTACCAAGCTGGTTTTATATGGGAGTTCTTGATGGAAACAGTTGTTCATGTGCTCTGTTGTTTATTGCTGGTTTCCATGTATTAAGTGTTCATGTCTTCTGTTTCTTTGTTTCCCCTTCCTCCCCCAGGAGATGAGGGAGAGACTAAATCAAGGGCTGTTCCAATGGAGGAGGAGGAAGATGATGATGATGACGATCCTGAGAATAGGTATGATACCATCCGTAAGGACTTAAAAAAGATTATAACACACCCTAGGCGTGGGCGCAAACCGGCACAACGGAAGAGCAAGCAGGTTGTAAAAACCACGGCTGCCTGCCTTGTAAAGACTCGCTCACGGGCCTCCCGCAAGTTTGAACAAGGGGCCAGAAAACAGAGGCCAAAATCCAGAAATGCAAAGAAAGTATTTAGAAGTGTTAGCTAACACACCTGGCATAGGGTGTGTTATAAAAGCACTGCAGCACTGTCCGGTTTATGTTCCCATTGAAAGTGGTGAGGATTTCATTCAGGCAGGTAAAAACCTCCTTCTGATAAATGTGAATTTCAGCTAGTTTCGTGGCTCTAGAAGGTGAAAACTTGCATCTGTGCAATATGCAGTGCTAAAGATTTTCCGACTGAACTTGGTTTTATCACTGTTACCTAATTTGCTTTTTTAATTGAAACACCTTTTCTCAATAAAGAGAAAACACAAATATAGGGGAAAACAGGATTAGATATTTTCAGTTGTTCTTTAAACTGAGTTTTAATCCACTAGAGAACACCTAAAGTGACTAACGTGAGAGTTAAGGCCCTGATTCTACAAGCACTGTGCATAGGCTCAACTGGTATCAGAGACTAATGATACATACACACATTTTAAGTCTTTGCATAGGCATTTTCAGAATTGTGGCTTATGTGTGCTTCAGTTTCAAGTTCAATAAAAATGAAGTACCACTGTAGCCATCAAAATTAGCCTGGTTAGAAAACGTAGACGCTTCGTTGCCTGATGAGTGAATGCACAACATGAAGTATTGCTCAATTCCGAGCCACAGTTTCTTTTTTTGGAAGCTATTGTAGTTAGCAAAGAGTTGTTCAGCAACTTCTTATACAGTATTTCAGAAACTGATTGATCTTTCTTGGCCATATTGCATGTGTGGGACCAGCTTCATAGCTTTGCACAGTTGCTGCTGGAGTCTTTTCTGCTTCTGAGCCTTACTAGTTTAGAAGATGGAATCAGTGTTTCACAGAGTTGTATGTTTTGATCTGTGGCTGAAGTAAATTTTCAAAACACTGTCTTATATCCTTCACAGACCTCAGTTTGGCATCAAACCGTTGCTGCTGATGTAGTTCTTGCTTGGTTTCAGTCATCAAATTTAATCAAGTAATTCAGATTTTAAAGAAAGATGCTCTTTAGGGACGTCACAGCACAGGGTCATAAGCAGAACATGTAAACGTTGGTAATAGAAGATTCTGATTCTTTAATTTCAGTCCTGTTTTGATTTTTTTTTCCCTTCTTTTTTTCCTTTTTGTTTGTTAAGTGTTTCTGGTTGATAACTAAGCAAATACACTTGTCAAAGTTCAGTGTTTACAAATGTCACTGGCAGATCTTAAGTATTAATTTAAGAACTATATTGGGAAATGAATTAACCCAATTGATCAAATCACTAATATGAATTCGGGATTTGAAAACCAGTTTGTGTACTTTGTTTTTTGAGATGAATCTTTGTTGAAGTTTTTATTTAGGGAATACTTAAAATATATATTTATGAGACGGGGATCTGTTTTGTCAATAAACAGTTTTGTCAACCTTCAGACATGTTAACTGGTAACTGCAGTCTGATTCTCAATTCATCATGCGTTGTACTTGGCACCCAAATCAGGTACATAAAATGTAAAAAGATGGCACAAATTTCAAGAAGTTAAAAGCTTGTTCTTCTGTTTACTAAACACAAAGTGTTTAAATAGTTTACCTACTCTTCAGATAAGTTGCCTATTTTCTTCCAGGCCAAAGAGGGTACCTAGTACCTACTGGGTATTTGTAGTGTGGGAACTCTCATGTTTGCAAGTCTCTAGTTTAGATGTTCTGTTATTTGAATACCTTTGGATGTGCATGACATGAATATTAATAGTCTTGAAATCATCTTTGCTAAAATGCAATATCCAAGTGGGTCATAATATGACATACAGTGCTGTATGCTTTCATCTTATGTTGTGTAATTATCTATTACTGGTCCTTCTGATCTTTTAAATGGTACTGTTTAATATGTTTGCAGTAGTTTTGTTTATTAAGAAGTCAATAGTGTATTTAATGCAGAATGCCTTTAAGTATTTGATGGTTGCAATAAATTTTTGTAAAACGTTTTTCTTGTCCCAGCATTTAATTTAATACAACTCTGACAGCTTGCAAATCGGACTGTTCCAACAAAGACAGCACAGTCTGTAGAACAAGGTGTTTGGCACTTTCCACTGTTTTCTTTTGTTGGTTTTGGTTTTGTTTTTTTTTTTAACATTTGTGACATTTCATCCAAATATTTGTCTCTTAAAGTCTATTTTAAATGGTTCTAAGTTTTTTAGTAACATACCAAAGGCCCATTTAATTCAGTAGTGCTGTGGCTGAAAGAATAGTGGCTTTTGTTAACTACATAAAAATGTCCTCTCCGGCCCAAAGGCTTGTTTTGGGCAGCCTGGTTGCTTCAGGTAATTAGTAGGTATTTATGAACACTGTGTGTGAGTTGACCTAATGCAGTTGGTAATAATATGCCATGATCATTTACTAACATATAAAATTGTGACTCTAAGGAGAAGAATTAATTTTACAGTCATAGCATTGTCTCACCAAGATTTTTGACAGTGTGTTACTGAGTCCATCATATTGGCACTCTCAAATTCCTGAACAAGAATGGTGCAAATTACGGTGTGAACTTAACTCGGCATTATAAGAGGCTGCACCTACTATTCCATTTTTGCTGCAGTGTCTGAAGGATAATTGAAAATAGTCCTATACTGGGACTAAGCAACCCCTGGATAACTTCCAGTTTGCTTATCTCTCTCCAGAAATGTTTTCTTTGAGCAGAAGTTAAAAAACACATAGTGACCAATTCATTACTTGTTAGTGTCATTCTTACAAAGGTGAAATCTATTTAAATCCCGATCGATACGAAATTATATGCTGTTATTTGATTCTAGGCTTGGTTTTCATCATGTCCTGATTGAGATTGCAGTCCCAGCCTGTTGGGAAAATGTCCTTTTAAGCAAATCTCACAGTATGTTTAGATAAGATGGAGCAGGGCAACATGACATGCTCAAGGTCACAGCAGATCAGTGGCAGAAAGGAGTGAGATGCAGGGGGGTGTCTGTTTATTTCACTACCTGAAGCCCTGTGCTGGAGGTCATGCAGCTCTCTGTGCTTCTTAATTAAATTTGTTTATAGTGTTCAACTGTTACATCTGGTTGGCCAAGAATATCTTTTACATCCTTGACTCGAGTAAATAGTGTGATACTTTCTGACTGTCACGGGTTTCTCTGGAAGAACTGAGCGAGGGAGTTTTCACACTGTCATAGCTTGTTTTTCTTGGTACTTGCAGTTGATGTTAATGCAAGTACTAAAATATTAAAGCTGCCATATGAAGTTTCTTAGCTTAGAAGCCTGGTCACTTTAAATGGGTTTATATCTTAAAATAGAAATCTGATACATTCTCCTGAGCCACATATGATTTAATTTAAAACCAGTTTCAAGAGTCCAGTACTCACTTTATTCTAATTCATCTAAACCATTTGTTCTATCAGTCATTTGTCAGATGCATTAACAAGACTTAATCTGTTTGCTACTAATATTGCTTACACTTTAAACTCCTGTCAGATGTATAGTTCCATTAAAAATAGGAATCTTTTAAATTCTGAATGTCTCAACAATATCTTACATTTTTAGCCTAACATTGTACCAGTGGAGTGCATTGAAGGGAATGTGGCTTCTTTCACTGAACAGACAGTTTCATCTCAGTTTGGTTCAAAGTGGTTGAATCTTTATCCTAGCTAAAAAAAACTCATAATCTCCTGTTGCAGAGTACAAAAGCAAAAACTTCTTAATGTTGTTATAAATAATTAGAAACTAGTAAGTTTACCCAGTCTGCTTGGTGGTTATGATGGTGATCAGTAGGAAAACAACAGCATCTTCTGGTTATAGGCAGTGCATTTTGTGCATGGTATTTTTATGTGAATGATGCATTTGCTTTCCTTTTCCCCCCTTAAAACAGTATCTATAAAAGAACAAAGACAAATGCGTGTCTTCTTTTAAGAACCAAAGTCAACCTTTGTCTAAAAACATATAACCAAATTTTTAAAGGTGACTTGTATGAGAGGTAAGTACGGTTGTACACGTACAAGTGTGTTAACTTTGCTTATGCAATTGAGGACAATCCAAAGTAAGTCAGAGGCAGTGTTTTTAGGCAGAGCTTTCAGATTGAATTCTAAAATTTTGCAGTTCTTTTTAATGTTTCTACTTTTTTGGGGGTTGTGGTTTTTTTCCTTTTTCCAAAGCAAAACTTTGGTGGTAATATTGTTATTTTTGTAAACAAGAAAAGTAGCCAAATTGCTGCCATCTGCGTTTCCTGGAGTAGGATTCAAGGTTACTAATTCATGTGAAAAGCTTTTAAAGAGAAGCCAACTTGTGACATTCCAAGCAGTTTCATTTTGAAGAAGAAGTTGTGACCATTAAGAGATGGAAGAAGTAGAGTCTCAGTTTCTTACATAAGGAGCTGTTTGTTCTTGTTGCTATTATACACAATGTGGTGGGTTTAAAACCAAACAAACCAACAAACAACAAAAATAACCAAATCCCTTTTCCAGATCCTCTGGAAGGACCTAATGCAAAAAAGCATTTGGAAGAGGATGTTACGTATCTATAGACTTTCATGTTTTCCTTGGGTTCACACTATGATCTGTTCATGTGTATGGAATCAAAGCTTATCATGAGTGCTGCATTTTACAGTTTTAATCAGCTGTTTCTTCACAAGCCACTGCTCAAAAGAGGGGGGGGGTGTTTCAATGCTGGTGGACAGTCTGTGACTTGCTGAGCAATCCTTAATCTTTATGAAACCATTTTACTTCCATCTTTTAATAATAACTGAGTATAGCTTTAGAATATTCGGTGTGTTTAGACTACCACTCAGAAAAGTGGTAAATAAAATGGCATTGAAAAGTTCCTTTGTTTTAGGCCGAATCCAGGCCATAGGGACACGTTACGTGCTGAAAAAGGAATTCAGATTTCTTAAAACTTATTTTACACGCACTACATAAAAGCAACAACTTAATTTTCTAATGCGTAAGAAGCTGTACGTAGAGATCACTGTTCTTACGGTGTTTCCAAGTGAAGCCTAGACTGTGGCTCAGTTTCACGGGGTTTGGCTGGTATAAAATCCTTCCCGTTCTCCTGAAAGGCAAATCAGACCAGATTTGATCATTTAAAATTGATGTCCATGGGATGAAAACTCTCACATTTCTGATACTTCAATGAGGAAGGCTTTGTTTCATTCTTACAGGGGTGTTTTCCCCTGGCTGTACAGGTTCTCAGAGAAGTCCACTTCTTCCCTGTGCATTTGACGTGTTTTATATCTTGCCTTGGCTAGATTGATGTAAGATTATTTTTATGTTGCAAGAGCACGAAAATCAATCATTTTTCCATAGTAACTATTTGTATGTTAGCTGAAAACACTCTTGTGCTGAAATGAAACTGCGAGAAGCTGAGCGAACACTTTGTGGAACAGGAAATAAGATTGTAATTTATCTGTGAAGTTCAGGTCCTGTAATGTTTGATAAAATGGGTTTTTTTGTGTCTGTGTATACACATTATAGTTGCTTTAAAGCAAGTGCTTGTAGTTACCTGAGGGATTCAGTGTGGGGTTTTTTCCCCTGAGGCATTTAATACCGGTAGGGTGGGCCCAGGCGATTAGAACAGTGACACAGTTGAAGGTGAGATATGTAGAGACAGGACAATACACTCATTATTTTTATTGATTTTTTTTAAAGCTGTGAGTTAATCCTTATTGCAGTAATCTTTTTCTCCTTGTTTAAAACACACATTCAGTGGTGCACTGCTCTAAAAGCTACTGCTGTTTATGTGTACACCAGTCAGGTAGATTCAGTGCCTCAGGAAACGAGTCTCATTGATTTAAATCAAGTGAGCATGATCATCATTTGGTGGGGGGATGATGTGAGTGTTAGGATTTGATCTGCTGCGTTGTTGTGTTCATGAGCAGTTAGAATTCATACAAGTGCCTATCCCAAGTGGACGAAAGAGTCCATCCAGATAGACCATGAATAAAATGAAATGTTTAGCTCTGTACATTTTATCCCCAGTCTTGCTGTACAATATGAAACTTCTTTTATTAAGAAGCATTTACACATATTTGCTGCCTGAAATCAAGTTAACAGGTTACACTTAAGATTTTGCTGATGTACTGGCTTACCACAATGACTCTTCATCTTGTGTGTCTCTTTTGTTCAGCTTTCAAGCCTTTTTTTTTGACGTTCAGAATGGAATAGGATTACACTTATCATTCATAGATTTCCTTGAACAATGGAATAAATAGTTTTTTCTGTTTTACTTCAAAGAATTGCCAAGAAAATGCTTTTAGAAGAAATCAAAGCCAATCTTTCCTCTGATGAGGATGCATCTTCAGATGATGACTCGGATAAAGGAAAAAAGAAAACTGGAAAGCAAATTGAAAACACAGGAGATGATGGTGAGCACCAAAAAGCATCTGGGAAAAAGTGGTGCTGTGTTGCCTGTTGTAATTTCAAAGCTTACTTGGGAAAATTATCATTTCTAAAGTTTCTTCAGTTTTCACCAAAAAGATGTCATTGATGTTGATGGGTAGTTGCCAAATAGAGGCCAATGTAGATGACATGAGGATTATCATCTCTTTTACTCTCCTGTAAGTGTATTTTTTTTTTAATAGTCTGATTTTTGCCACTAATTGAGAAGTCCGAGGGATTTGTGAGGAATAATCTATACATTAAGATGTGCAAACACACAGGAGAGATTTGACTAACATATACAGTCATTGGAGCAGACAATCCCGTGTAAAATACTTCAGATTTGAGGAAACAACAGTATGTTGTTGCCTGTGATTTCCTGGAAAAGCACAGGATTGAGCCTCAATTAATTCAGCTTTTAATTCTTGCCAAATTTAAGTAAGAAAAAAATGACCAGTGTGCATGTGTTACTGACTCTTATCTCTGACAGAAGAGAATGAGAAGGAAGATAATTCTGAATCAGATTCAGAGGAAGAAGAAGAGTCAAAGAAGCCTAGATACAGACACAGGCTGCTGAGGCACAAGCTGACAGTGAGCGATGGAGAATCTGGTGAAGAAAAAAAGGCAAAACCAAAAGAGAAGAAAGAAGGGAAGCGCAGAAATAGAAGGAAAGGTACGTAACCCGAATGGGCTTTGGCACAAGTGCTTGCTTCTATAGAGTAAGTCCAAAGCATGTCAGAATGGAGAGCTGGAACTCTCTAATTCCACAATCTCTGCATAAACCTCCCGTGTGTTAAATCTAGAATTCTCTTATCTGGGTTTAACAGTTTTATTTCAAATGTTGAATACAGATGGAGTTACCTCTACTTATTGTATCCTCTGAATTGGATTAACCTGCTTGAGTCTTGGAATAAGAATCTTAGATAACAGAGGCCAGCCCAGCATGTCCACTTTGTGAAAATCAGTCTTGCCCTTTGTGTAGTTTCTCCCATTAACATGGACTGTTAGTAGGCCCTGGTGCTTCTGGAGTTTCTCCAGCCTGGAATTTAAATGTCACAAGCTGTAGTTGAACACCAGATGGCACTGTGAAATGGTGCTTGGCTTGGAGTTTTCATTTCCATCCTTGCATGCAAGAACAAAGAACGTGTCAGCCCCTTGCTTTTAATCATTTTGAGCAGGGGAGGGGAGCAGTAGAAAGGTAAATGCTTTTTATCGGTGGTCAATATGGTCAGTGTTGACAGTGTTTCATGGCAAGTGGAAGTAAGGGTACATGGTACCTCCCTGTTCTTGGTGATGCGCTACTGCCAGCCATTCTTTGTGGTGTTCCACAGACTGAAAGATGCAATGTGACTTGTTTGCCATTTTCCTTCATGGAAACCCTCATTTTTATCTGAATATATATTCATGCTTTCCTTCCTTATGGAATTATAACTCTACCAACAACACTTCTTTCATGAAAACTAATTGTAAATTACAATGGCAATGTGCAAATGAGGTGCAGCCAGATTAATTCTCAGGCTGTAGTGTAAAGCTCTTAAGTTCAGTAGTCTCAAGTAGAACAATAGACTTTATTTCATCTTGATAGTTTTTATCCCTGTGTTATTAATACTACATTTCCCCGTGTATATAAAACAATGCTTGATTTAAGCTTTGTTATTCATAAACCAGTTAAACTTTCCACTGCATTCAAGGTCAAAGAGAAACTATAAAGGTGCTAAGTGGCATGCTGGTCTTAATTACTTATGAACACCAGTGGTAGCTCCTAAAAGTAGTTATGGAAGTATTACCTAATGCTCTAGTTTAGGTGTATTTTTAATTGTCTCTTGAGTCCGTTTTAAATTCACATTACCTGATGAAACTTCAAGCCAGAAACAGGGTGATATAATTGCAAATGTTAGTAAGTAAGGATTATAGCATAAATTGTAAAGTGTGATTCTAAAATGATGTCTAAAACATTTAAAACAAAAGCTTTCACTTCACTGAAAAGCATATTTTGCTCCCTGAAATTCTCTACTATTCCCCATTGTGTTCTCTCCTCCTCACCCACTGTCTTTGAAATGTGTTACTTTCTAATACAATGCTTTCTGTCATTTGCCTGTAAACTATACATAGATGCATAAACATCTCAAGTCTTTATGTTGGCGTAACATGCCATCTGTCAGGGCTCAGGTAGTGTTTACACGTTAAGCTTTTCTACTCTACCCCTTATATTCCTGTTGCTTATTAGTGTGTTTAGTGGGTCGTGTACTGTTTGAAATGGACTTTTACAGTGCTTGTTGACTGTAAGCAGTTTGTTGTGTAATTAGAAGATGCGTCATGTTGCTAACTTTGCAGTACCAGTCAACATGAAATCACCCTTTATTTTTAAAGTGAGCAGTGATGATTCAAATGACTCCGAGTTTCATGAATCTGCAGTTAGTGAAGAGGTCAGTGAGTCTGAAGATGACCAGCGTCCAAGAACAAGGTATAAATAAGAGACAGCTATGCTTATCCTGTGTTTGGGTTTTGGGTTTTAATAGTGCCACTTAGGTAGTGAGATGGTAAAAGTTAAAGACTTTGCATCAGTCCTGAAAGCCTTTGATGATACTTGTCTATAATTTGGGATCTGCTGATTAACTGTGCAGCAAATGGGAGTGTTTTGAATTTGTACCCCACTTTGTGCTGCGCAGTGATTTAGTGAGCCAGAACACACAAAAGATTAATAAAAAATGAGCATCTTTATGCCATCTGTGTCAGTATCAGTTGAGGAATGGTGGGTTGCAGTAGAAAGCTAATACTTACTTCTGAGATTCATCAGGGTTGTCTGGAATAGGCTGTTGCTATGTGTGTCCAGTGAGTTGAGGGGGAGGAGGGAATTTGAAAGTAAACACCTGATGGCATAAAAGGAGTATACATTGTATTATTTAGCAATAGAGTCCATCATTGTTTTTCAGTGAGGTGGTACTGTTAATACTGCCTTTTTCCTTTTTTTTATAGATCTGCCAAGAAAGCTGAGGCAGAAGAGAACCAGCGCAGTTACAAACAGAAAAAGAAACGAAGGCGTATCAAGGTTCAAGAGGATTCTTCAAGTGAAAACAACAATAAGGTACTATATTGTGTTTTGAATTAATAGATGGGAAAAGGAGTTCCTGTCTCTTCTGGCTTAGGGACTTGGGAGCTCCAACAGCTCTGTACAAAGTACAGTAAAAAAGTACAACTTTTCTCAAAGTCAGTTCAGTGCTAAAATGGCACCATTATGGAGAAGAAACATTGAATTTAACTAAAGCCATTTCCTGTCTAGTTCTTGATAAAAAATGCATGATACCTTTTAAGTAAATGGTATTTTTAAACCAAACATAGAAGGTGACACAGGTAGTAGATTAAGGTTTTCCTAGTCTTAGGGTTTCTTTTCCTGTGTGTAGAGTAGGTGATGGCTGATCCGATCCAGCACCACTAGAACAGAAAACTAGTTCTTTATTTGTAGTCATTAGTTACTATTAAATGATAACAGTGCTTTCAGTACTCAGCTGGGCTTATCTTCCATATCCCAGAATACATTATAGTTGAGGTGGCACTTCAGTCATGCTGGCTAACCTGCTTTTTAAAAGAAAGACTGTCTTTTTTCTTATGAGCTGAACTCCATCTGTGTGTGTAGAAATTTTTAGGAGCTTGTCTAAAAATGAAAGATTTGATGGTCTGTGCCGTAATTTGTTTGCTAATACTTAGTTTGTTTCATTTGTAATAGAGTAATTCTGAGAATGAGGAAAATGATGATTCCAAATCTCCTGGAAAAGGCAGGAAGAAAATAAGGAAAATTATTAAAGATGATAAGCTTAGAACAGAGACACAAAATGCACTTAAAGAAGAAGAAGAAAGAAGAAAACGTATAGCAGAAAGAGAACGGGAGAGAGAGAAACTGAGAGAGGTATGTTCTGTTTTCTTTGCAGAATGCTAGGAAGTTGAATTCTTGATGATGTTTAAGATGATACTTCTACCTCAATTAATGAGTAATTTAAAAAGAACTTACCTGTAGCTGTGTAAGCCACATGTTTTGTTTTTAGTTTACTGCAGGTTAACATGGCTAAGTTTTAAGATTACTGAGATCTTTAGAAAGCTGTTTCAATTGCCCACTGCTTTGCTTTCCATGGGGGAAAGCACTCTTCCAACTGCTTGGTATTATTCATGTGTAAAGTATTCCTGTTTCTGCTTATAGGTGATAGAGATAGAAGATGCTTCACCTCTGAAATGTCCCATTACAACTAAGCTGGTTTTAGATGAAGATGAAGAAACCAAAGAACCATTAGTACAGGTTCACAGGAGTATAGTTACAAGACTGAAACCACACCAAGTAGATGGTAAGGAAATAGAGGTTTAAATGTATTTGTTTTCCCTCTCTGCTGGTACAGCACCTGACACAACCTGAAATAGAATCATGAGCAAAACTCCTTGTCATGCAAATGCCAGAACATCAGGTTTAATGCTTTCTTTTTTGAGCATCTGAACAAAAGTGTATGAGGCCAGTAATACACAGTTCTGTTTTATAAGCAGAGAACCTTAGAAATGTGAAGTTGAAAGGGTCCTCAGAGTCACCTAGTTCTCCACACTGAGGCAGAATCAAATGTATGTTTACCCATTCTATTGAGGAATTAGTATATTCACTTTTTATAGTTTTCAGTGAAGATTTCAAAATCTCACAATGTTTTCCTGGTACCTGCAATGGTTGGCAAATCAGGCCAACTTCTTTCCATATTCGGTTTCTAGTGCAGGAGGGAAGGAGATGGGGCAATCAGGATTTTCTTCACAGCTCATTCTGTTGTTTTACATTCTCCTCAACGTTTGTAACCTTTCCATTTTAGTAAGAAACTTACAGAATTGCTTCAGCTCTTAAAGGGAGGTGCCTTGAACCAGATAAGAGAGGATAAGTTGAAGCCTCATCTGTGCTAAGTATAGCATAGTAGAATAGAATTCCCAGTAAATCTATTGCAAAGAACAAAAAAATCACCTAGCAGACCCTGTGTTGTTAATGCATTTTGTTATGTAGCATGTATTTCCTTTCCTGTTTTTCAGCTGTCACAGTTCTTACTTGATGTTTTCCTCTTTAAGCATAGAACTTGACATCTGATGTGTCTGGGCAGAATTTCTTACAGTTGGTTTCAGATAATTTTGCTATTGTACTGAGGTCATTTTAGTTTTTTCAGTAAATCCTTTCCACTTTTTGTTCTGTCTTCTTCTTTCCTCCCTGTCCCCAAAATCACAGTCATCAGTCTGAGCAGTAATAGCTTCTAACCAGTTGCCACATCTTCAGTTAAAACTCTGAATATTAAGTTCAATTCAAATATCACCCCATATACAATCCATTGGACAGAAATTAATCAATAATTATCCTGAGCACTGCCCTTCTAAGAACTGATGTTACATGATGTTACAGTGATCACACCGATTTCTTATCAGGTGAATTCTGATAAGAAGAATGCTTAATAAGAAAACTTTCAATCATTCTCTTCAGGTGTTCAGTTCATGTGGGATTGCTGTTGTGAATCTGTTAAAAAAACCAAGTCATCTCCTGGTTCTGGGTGCATTCTTGCTCACTGTATGGGGCTGGGGAAGACATTACAGGTAAGAAACAGAAGTCGTCTTGTTTTCTGGTCTGTAGCTTGCTCTCAAAAGCTGATCCAGGAAAAGCCAATTTTAATGACTTTGTGAACATAGTAAAACCTTCTCCTTCCTTAGGCAGTGACCCGATGAGCAGGGCTGCTGGGGGAAAACTTTGTAAAGAGGCCTTGAGGAAGAAGCTGTGTTTTGCAGTATACACCTGTGAGAGTTCTGGTACACACTGTGCTGTCTCCACTTCTAAAATACCACAGACTAAATTAGCTAATCATGATATTTACATGAAAAGGTCATATTTAATTGTAAGTGATGTGTAGCTCCCTTGCAACTCAGAACAAAAAAATAAAGCTAGTAGGCTTCAGGAGCCTGTGTTTCTAAGACAGTTTCATAATCTTAAGCAGGTTGTGGTTTTTATGTCTTCCTCATTCATATGTTGCTCCCTAAAGTGGTTATTTTCCACTGGCTTTTCAATTAATTTGTTGCATTGATACAGTAGAGGTTTGTCAGGGTTGCTTGTTTTGTTTGGGTTTTTTATGCCAGACTTTTAGTGTCTGAAATCAGATGCTTTATGTTTTAATATAAATGTTTTTCTACAGTTTAGGCTTTTTAAGGGGGCATTTGTAGTCTATTTCGGTAATAGTCCACATGTACTACTTTTGGGTCATTGTGCATCACTAACAGTTGAGACCAGAAACTCTCATTGCCTTGTCAGGTAAATATAGGCCGTACTTTCAACCCCTTTTCACTTCTTTAGTTCTTTGGCTTTACAGTTCTTTGCTTCCTGAGATCTTCAGGTCCAAGCCTCCATTGTCACTTCAGCTCATGTTCCTTCTTTGCGCTGCTGAAGACTGCTTTGTAAAAGTCTTTAAAGCAGGATATTGTAGCATTTATTAAAAATAGATTTCCATATTTTGTGGTCTGATACAAGTGGCTCTTCTGCCATGTTAAAAGATGCTCGGTGAACAGCGTAACTTTTCTGTTAGTCTTTAAAATCTGAAGCTCATCCCCATCTTAAAATGTTTCTTCTGAAACTGAGCACCCAAGCAGTTGTTGTAAAACTCCTACCTCTTTTGTTTGGCCTCTTCTAATCATTGCAGGCCTCAGGACAAGCTAATGCCCTTGAGCTTCAAAAGAGATTAAAGACCAAAGCCAGTTCACTTGAATTCCCTGCTTCTCAGTACGTATGCTGCTGCCTTTTCAGGGTAGTCAGGAGTGTTGAAGTCCTTCAGCTGCTTGTTTCCAAGTATCTTACCTGCCTTTTCATAAGTTTTGGTTTTGCATTTAGCCAGATGTAGCTTCACCACAAATACTGTGAGCAAAGAACTGGGGTGAGTTGCCCAGCATCTTGCTGCTCTTCTGCCCCGTCTGTTCCCAAGAATTCCTTTAGCAGAAGTCATTTGACAGAAGAACTTTTCCCTCTAATTCTGGGAAGGAGAAAGGGAAATTATTGAGAACTCTGCAGAAGAAAGGAGGAAGGTAACAACTTTATCTGTGCTTGAAAAGGCCCTCAGAAAAGCAGGGCCACTTTCATCTTCCCTGTCTTTGGCCTTCATCGATGCTATTTCCTCATTTCTGGAGGAGGGAGATACTCCTGTATCTTTATCAGGACAAGTAGCTAATGAAATTAATTACTGGAAACCCTTTTGATCTCTGGCTTGAGCTGAATCATTAGAAATCTAAGTTGCAGCTTCTGTAGACACTGGAGTTGATTAGAACTGATTTCAACTTGGGATCAATCAGGGCCTTGCTGTTCCAGGAGCAGTTCTTAGCTGTGAAGTCACTTGACAGGAGATCTGTCTGGTGAGTCTGTGACTGGTGAAGTCTAAATCACATTAGCAGCCAGCACTTGCACAACACTTCATTCTAAATTCTTCCTTCACATGCTCCAGATCTGGATGCACTTTACTCATTCCCTGGAGCGCGCTCTCTTTAGCTGGTAATGATGGTTCTCAAAGAGGTTATTTTCTTCCTACAGTGAGGATGGGATCCTCAAAGCGTCTGTGAGGAAATGCCATTTCACCATCCTCTTCCAGCTTGGTCAGTTGTGGTAGAAGCTTCCCCATTGGATTGGGAAGCCCTATCACCTGACGTGAAGGAACAAGAGCTGTTCATTCATAGAGAGGTCAGTATATGAACGTACTGGAATTCCAAGCTGTATGAAAGATGTCTCCACACTTTCGTACCATAGCTAGATTCATAGTCTGCAGGTGACAACGGCCAACTTCACAACCTTTTTAGCCACTTGGCAAACAAAATGCTGTAAGATCCTGTTGCCAAGCAGTTAGTCTTTAGCACCTGTATGTTTGCAACGAGGTGTCTCAGTAGTTTTTCCTCTCTGTGGTGCTCACATCTGCCTTGCTAGCTGGTGTTTGGTGTGGTCAGCACACCTGGATGCTGCTAGATGCTTCCTTATTTGTGTGTCTTCCCTCTAAACCATTGCTACCTGCGTTCTTCAAAAAGTTGAGGTTACATGAGAAACACCTGATCCTGCTCTTCTCAAGTCTAATTGAGACAGATTTAGGACTTTCTGATCCTGAGAGTCTTCTTTCTTGACCTGCATATTGCAGGATATGGTCATGGAGCACTTAGGCTGGCATAATGTCTTCAGATTCTTTAGATCCCCAGATTCCTCTGCAAAGACAAGGGATCAAGAGAAGCTTGGGGTTTGTGGGTTTGAGTCTTGTGGTTTGGGGGATTTTTGTGGGTTGTGGGGTTTTTGGAGTAACACAGAGCTGTAGGTGATCAGAGGGGCCGTGGTCACTCACTGTATGTACTGCACAGGGAAAAGCAGCTGCAGTCTTGGTTATTTGTGGTGCATGTGGACAGTATGTTCTTGGGAACTCCAGTATGTGTAGCTTTGCTTTGTTCATGGAAGCTGGGGTAACAGACACCGTCTTTTGACAGCCTACAGTCGTGTAGAAGAGGAGTTTCATGCATTGAGAATCACCTTTGAAGAGTGCATTTTTACATGCTTAATTCCAGCTCAGCTGTTAGGGTTCTTCAGGAGTTATTTACACCTTTTACTGGAGTGCAGTGTTTTGATTTAATGTAGCAATGCAGTCGAGATGACTTTGTACACTTACACTTCATACAATATATACTTTAGTTTGATGAAGTATTTCACAGCAGAAGGTATTCTTGTGTGTTACCTGGATGTGTTAATGACATTTGGTGTTTGAAGAAAGCCACAGTTACAGATATTATATGCATAATAATAATAAAACTGTGCATATTTTCATGGCCAGTGTTTGTAGCTTAGGTAGTTGTTTCTTTCTTTATGTGGTCATTTCCCAGTCCTTCTACTGTACTCTGCAGTGGCATTTGTTGTCTAGCTTGTATTAAATCAGTAACAAGTTTTAGCAGACTGCATACTGCAGAGAAGGATGTCAGTAAAGGATCAGGGAAATAGAGTGATTAGGGCCCTTTTGGCTTTCCAGGCCATAGGACTTCTGTAATTAGTCTTCGTGGGTACTTTTTGCATCTGAACTCAAGATGCTTTTGTCTTGATTGCAAAACCACTTGTAATTCCTTTTGTATTGCAGCATCTAAAAGCCGTTTGTTTCCCAGTGTTCCAAGCAGTCATGCAGTTTGAAATTACCTTGACCAGTGTATTAAATCAGAGTTGCCAGGTACCAAGATTTGAACCAAGACTGAATCCTAGATGCTATATAGTTACATGGATTAGAGTGCAGTCTTCACCACTGAAAGCCTGGTGTGAGAGCTGGAGCTGCCATGGGATCTGGGATCACTGGTTGTTGTGCTCCTGGGTTTTTACAGGTCACTTCTAGTCCTGTCTTTATTTGCTACTGCTCCAAACCAGGCAGCCCAGCAGAATCACTGAGTGACACCCAAAGATGTAAGGTTTTTTCCCCAGTGCTCAAGGAGGTGTCACTATGTGCAGCATAGAGCCAGTCTGGCTACAGTGGGAATACTTGGAAACCAATTCAGTAACCTGCTGCAGAGCATTTAGAGAGAATTTGCCAATAAGCTGAAAACATTTGGAAAACACTGATTTAAGGCTGAAGTTTGTTTTCAAGAAACTTGATACATTATGAAGTCCAAAGAGGTGAACTTACTTCATGTTTGGGGCGAGTATTGGGGGAAAGCTTCATAATTACCTCATAGAAAAATGGAGTTTATGAAAATGATTGGTGACATGTAGAAGGAGAATTCCTTATTTATGAAATCATTCAGCTATCTGATGCAGTTCTAAACTGTGTGTATCTCAGGGTGTGAAGCACATATGCAGCCATGTAACATGGAGCAATAAATGTATGACTTCAAAATACTTGTGTATTAAGTTTTAAGCAGGGAGTTGTTAAACAAACAGAAAAGAATGTTTCAACAAGAGTGTTGTTGGTAAGTTCTATATGTGAATAGATACTCACAGATTTCTTTCCTAGTGTTTAATACTCAGTGTTTTAACTGGCATTTTTTCTGGTTTTTCCTCTTGCAGGTAGTGAGTTTTCTTCACACAGTTTTGCTCTGTGACAAGCTGGATTTTCGGACAGCTCTTGTAGTGTGTCCCCTGAACACTGCCTTGAACTGGTTGAATGAGTTTGAGAAATGGCAAGAAGGTTTAGAAGATGATGAAAAACTAGAGGTATAAGGCTTAAAAAGACTTATTAAAAATGAAATAATTGAAAGGTTTACATAATTGGGAAGCTCCACCTCTCAAAACACAGGTTAAGGATGCACTTTATGCGAAAAATCGACTTGCATTAAAAAGCTTTAGTTATTTAAAAGTTACACCAGGACTTTAGCATTTTAGGAGAAATTCAAGTGTGTTTTTCCCCCCTTGAAAGGTCTGTGAACTAGCAACTGTGAAACGCCCTCAAGAGAGAAGCTACATGCTGCAGCGCTGGCAGGATGACGGAGGTGTGATGATAATAGGTTATGAGATGTATCGGAACCTTGCACAAGGCAGGAATGTGAAGAGTAGGAAACTTAAAGAAATATTTAATAAAGCTTTAGTTGATCCAGGTAAGTGGCAATTAATGAAAGTATGCATTAGATATAATGTGCATCCTGGTTTACACATTTGAGCAAAGTGATCTTGCAAAGAAAAATCTTTTGGGCACATCACTTTGAACAGTAATGTTAAGATTCACCAGACTTTCTCTGTTGGCTTTTGCTGAGTTACAGAAATGGTTGTTCAGAAACTACCCCATCTGCTTTTGTAAATAGACTTCTGTAGCAGCTTTTTCTATCAAATCAAATACAGAAATGACCACAGGAATATACACTCAAAACTTTTCCTGATAGGTATCTCTTTTGCTAGCATTGCTTTCTTTGCAGGCTAATTCAAAGTGACTCTGTTGGGAACCTAAGGTTATTTTAACCTGCTCATTTGTTACAACCACAAGTTGCTTCATCCTTGGTAGAAATCTGCCTTTAAGGGAGCAGCTACATGTGAAAGACAGCTGAGAACATACCTTGGAAGTGTGAACAAATAGGTGTTAATGAAGTACTAATGAACCGATTGCAGATAAAGCATTTAATTGATTTTTCCAGTCTCAAGGTTCAGTCAAGTTCAGAAGATGCAGCACGTGGAGCCTTGTAGGTTTTGAGTAATTTAATACAAATGTGGAAAACCTGCTTCATTCTCTTCATGGGCTAGTTGGTTGGTAAGATGGAATGGGACCGTTAGGAAAACTAACCTTGAAATAACTCCATGATTATTTTCATGCTTCAGATCTTTATTTTAACTAGTTACAAAAAGACAGGAACGTTCATCTGTTGCTGTCCATTGATTTTTGGAGACATTCAGATTGTCTAAACTGACAAGAAGTATTTTACAGTGACTGTTACTTGTTTCTTGCTATCTTCAGCAATCACAGCACTGGCAATGTAGCAAGCAGGCTGCCAGGAAAAGAGTTACGAAGCTTAAGTGCTGGCTTACTGCTGTGACTGTAAATAGGAAAACCTTTGCCTCTGGGAGCATTTTTAGTTTCAAAAGCTGCAAATTTGGTACTTGAGCGATAATTTAATGATATGTGTCTGTTGAAAAAGAATACTGCTAAGGTAGACATATTCTATAGTAGAAGCTTGTCTTGAGGAGGGGACCAGAGAGGGAAGGTTTAGCCAAAGTTTATGGGTGGAGAACTGATTTCATTAATTAGCTACCTCTGCTATGTGCAATAATAGCAGGATTATATACGCATGCAGAGCAACAAATGGTTTCCCATAATGCTCCGTGCCACTGCTGAAATGCTGTTTGGGTTATGGATAGCTGTTGTGCTTTGCTTGCAGCATTTCAATAACTTTGTACACATTCTTACTTGTTGCCACTAATAAAAATTCCATCACTGTTTAACTTGGAAACTGCTCTTTAATTGGCAGTTGTATAAAGCAGACGTAAGTTCTTGTAGATCTCAGAGGAAAAGAACTGTGTATATCTATAGATCACTGAGTATGTTTTATATACGTAATATATGAACATGTGCAACTACAGCAAGAAGGATAAGCAGATGAAGACTATGATCTTTGAGGAAAGATTGGGGGAGTAAGGCTTTTTAGCCTAGAAAGAGACAACTCAACTGACAAAGTCTCCACCATGGAAGAGCTGGTTGCAGGAAGGACTGTTACCAGTTGGTTTTTACATCAGTTGGAGAAAGGAAAGGGCAGAATTTATTCTGATGTGCATTAAATTAGGTATTATACCAGTGTTTCAGAGAAAGACAGGTCATGGAGTTTCATACTTCTGTCAGGGAGGACATGTCCCTTTCTCGTAACTCTTATCTCAGATGAAGAAAACGGTCTAAGTGATGCCTTGAGGGCCCTTTAAGTTTTACATTCCTTTAGAATATTTTGACAAATGTTCTGTCCATAATGAATTGCATTCATGTTTTTTAAGAACAAGGCAAAACCCCACAAATTCATGAAAATCCCTGCCACTGAATTGTAGCCAAGATGTTAGTTGGAGATATCGGTGCTGCACGCCTGCCAAACAAACCACAAGTAATTTTACTAAGATAGTGTTTTCATATTTTTACTATCATTCACATACTCTAAACAGCAGGTTCTGAGGTGGGTTTTTTGTTCCTTGTTTTAGTCTTTGGATATTTTCTTTCTTCATGTTAATGAATCACAGTCTTCACTGAAACTGATTTCTGGGGTATTTGCACAATTTTGATTGCTATCTACCATTAAGACGTCATTGTCCTTGTTCTCTATGATTCTGATTGCAAACATAATGTACTAGAGCAAATGTGTTTCTGAGAATGGTACATTAATGTGCAGGCTGTCACATCTGGTGGGGAGATACTGCAAATCCTTGCAAATGCTTCGGTTGTAGAAGCTGGCTCCAAACCATCTCAGTAGTACTGCACACTGCACGGACTGCTTCATCGCAAGATCCTTACTCTTCAGGAAATACTAGGCTGAGGGCTAGAGGAAGGATCTGTCACTGTAAAGAGATGGTGTTGGAAATGAAAGGAAGGCTTTGTGTGTAGCCACTCTGTTTTGCAGGATGTCAAAACTGGGGAAGGAACAAAAGTGGTGGAATGATACGGAGAAATATTTCTGTGGCGGGTGTGAAAATTCAGAAATAAGTAGACTTGGAGAAGTCTAAGTGTGTTTGGGATTCATGTGTGGATTTCCATAACTGTCTTCTAGACTTGGTTAAAAAGACATTATTTGTCTGCTTGGGAAAAATATCTTCTTGATTCCTTTTCTGTTAGCATGTTGAGATTCACATCACTTCTTGACACTTAAAATGGCACTGGCATTAATCCTGCAGGTGGTCAAAGCTCTAATTGATTCTCAGTTGCTGATCACTGCCCTAGAGTTAATTTTCTTCTTTACAGGGCAATTTATCTGAGGAGAGCTTTTCTTAGTAGGTTATAAAAGATGAGCTTGTCCATGCTGATAAATACTCCTTTGCCATCTCAATTATCAACCTGTTTAGAGCTGAGTAGATAAACCCAGCTCCTGGCTTTGTCTAGCATTTTTCAGAGGTGCCTAAACTTGACTTCGTGGTTTGTAGGACTGGAATTGAGGTCAGGTTTAGAGCTGGTAAAACATTCTTTCTAAGTTAGTAGTTGGATCCTAGAACATCTTTTACTTCAACTTTCAATGAAAGAGCTTACAGAAGTGGCCCCAAATCTGAAAACCATTAGGGTGTGTAAGTCTGTTCTGCCAAGTTTAGCATTATGTATCTTAAACCTCAAATTGTAGCGGTTAATAATTCTATCAGAGTTGCTTTGCATACTGTGGGAATGTCTTGTGGTGTGGCTTTGACATTCCTCGTGCAGCTCACCTAAAAAAGCAGTCTAGAATCCTTTGGTTGATCTGGAAGAAATCTGAGGACATTCCTGTGGTGACTTTCAGCTCCAAGATGGCAATTTGCTTGTCTGTAGTTCAAATCAGATTGGATTGTTTCTTATCCAAGACTGTTGATTGCTCCATTTACCCCTATTGATACTGACCTGTTCCCTTCACGAAAACTTACTGGTTACCCAGTTTTTGGTTTTCTTCAGGCTTGACCCAGCACCAATAGATGGCAGCCTAAGGTGGACTTAAGGAACAGTTTCATGGCGTTTTGACAGGGTGAATGGTGGTGGAGCCATGCACACCCTAGCTGCATGATAGAGAATTTTTACAGGGATATATTGCATAGCTGTATTTAATCCTTCCCATGAAGACTTTACAAGCAACACCCTGTAGTTCACCAGAATGCTTGTGCAGAGGCTGAGAACCTTAACTGCACTTAAAAAACCACCACAAAACACACACACACAAAGAACAATAACATCAGTAGAACAAATGTTGTGTTCTTTAAGCTGCAACTTTCTCTGTGGTTGCAGAAGATGGGAGACATGTAATGTTATTTCTTTCTAGGCCCCGACTTCGTTGTTTGTGATGAAGGGCACATACTAAAAAATGAAGCATCTGCTGTTTCCAAGGCAATGAATTCTATTCGATCCAGGAGAAGAATAATTCTTACAGGAACACCACTGCAGAATAATCTTATAGAATGTGAGTAGCTGTCTGGTGTTTATTTTCTTGAGTATGCTTTTGCCTTTCAACAACATCTAGATAGATTTAGTTTGATGAGAAGAAAAGAATTTGATACGGTGAAGCTGTTCGCTAGGTTTCTGTGTCTAAAAAAAAACCCCTAACAATCTGGGTTTGCATTTTAAATCTTTGTGTCAAGATGTGGCTCCATCATGATTTAAGCCAAGTAAAAATGAAGCTGTTGGGAATCTGGCCTCTCCTCCGTCCTTTCCCTTGGCATGGTCTTACATACATTGATTCCCCAGGGAGCCTGTGTGAGGAGTATCAGAAAATTAGCAACTCAGAAGTGAACAGCTTTCTGACAGTTTGGTTACTTGATCTGGCGAGCCAAAGGATCAGATGAGTCTCAGCATGTCAGAAGGGGAAGTGAGAATGTTCAGAGGGAAAATGGGTGGACCAGGTCTTGCAACAGCATCAATTTGAATTGTTTAACCCATTGTAGAGCAGTATTCTTACTGAACTTAGAGAACGCTGATATATGTTACTGTCTTGGGAGTTTCATTCTAAACTAACCTCTGACATTTGCTCCTGTTTGTTAATATGCTGGAATGTTTGTTCCTATTGATTAATATGCTTTTGAGTCTATTTAAAAATCTTTGCAAATATGACTTTCTTAGACGATTGCTTTGGTGTACAGCAGCTTTCAAACTGCGTGTGACAAGCACAATGAGGTAGTTTTAAGCCTGACATTAAATTTAAATGTTACCACTGTGCCTAGAGTGTGTGTCAGTTTAAGATGTCCTTTCTGAAAATACTGGGGTTTTTTTGGTTTATTCTCAATAGAAAATCCTTAGTTTTGGATGTAACACACTTATTTTCTGATAGATTTAATCCCAGTGCTGTCCTTTCTATTTTGAACACCTCACTTCTGACCTTTCTGTCCTAGATCACTGCATGGTTAACTTTATTAAGGAGAATTTGCTTGGTTCAATTAAGGAATTCCGAAATCGATTTATAAATCCAATCCAGAATGGTCAGTGTGCAGACTCTACTCTGGTGGACGTCAGAGTAATGAAGAAGCGTGCACATATTCTCTATGAGATGTTAGCTGGATGTGTTCAGGTAAGAACAGTTTTAGTATATCTAATTACTTGAATTAGCTGTAGGGAGGGGGAGGGATTATTTAATCTTGTTCTGATAAAAGCACTTAGAAAAATGTCATAGCTTTTATCCAAATGTCAGTGTTTCCTAAGCAGGACATGAACGTACATTAGAGAATACAGCTGCTAAGAGACTAGAAAATTACATGTTAGAGTGGGATGTCAGTTACTTTGAAATGTTCTGGTTTAATTCCATACAGCTGCCTTCAAAACTGCACAGAAAGTTGGTGATCCACAGTTTGTCACTTGGTTCTGAATTCATTGTTCTGATTTTCTCAGAATCAGAACAATGGGGACAAGGAGAGAAGGAAGATGAATTAGGTCCAAAAAGGCAAAGACCTTGTTCCCTTAAAGACCTTAGATGAAAAAAAACAAAACTGCTTAGAATTTCAGAATGAGGGCTGGATTCCTTGCTCTTCAGTTAATTTGCCCCTTGTGTGCTATCAGCATGATGTTACTGCTCATCTGCTTTATAAATCCAGTCACCAGCAGCCTGGTTGAAGGTGTGACACTGTAGGCAGTAAGTGCCTCTTCTGCCTAGAAGAACTTGATGAAACAGTCCAAGAGGGCATGAGCTGGGTGAAATGGTCATGGTGGGATAGTCCCACAAGCAGAGAAATAAATCGATTATGGCAATGTGTAAGGCTGAGAAAGAACCTTTTATCATAAAATTCTGATCTTGGAAATAGGAATATAGTGAGAGGATAGTGTGAATATTTCTATACATCTATACAGCAGTACAGGAACACAGAGTGAAAAAACAAGAAGAGGAACATAAATAGCAAGTAAGTCTTACATGCCTTCAGGTGCTGGGCCCCTGTGTTTGTGCAGCATCAGATAGAGCCCAGATAGATTTTCTCACATTGAGCTGTGCAGAGCAGATCCTGTCCCTAGAAAGCAGCCCTCCCTTTTGGTCATTTCGGATACTGTATAATTTCCTTAGAAGAAAACAGCTGTGTTCCTAAAGGATGCTTTCTTGAGAGCTGCTTGCTGCACTTGTAGATAACAGCAAGGCCATGCAGGTGGTGTAATCACCGGTACCAAGTGGGAGCTGCCTGCAGTGAGCTGGCTGAGGTTACCCTGCAGGCAGGCAGGGAGTTGTGCAGCACAGCACAGGCAGGTTAGTGCTGATGAAGGTCACTTAAGTCTGCAACTCCAGCAGTGGCTCAGTCAGGATCAATACACAGTGCCTGGAATTGGATTGTATTTAGTGGGCTATTTATTTCCCTTTGTGGTTGGAAAGCATCTGAATCGTTGTAATTTATGCACGGTGCTTTGTCGTTTAAGATGCCAGAAGTTCTTAAGCTCTCCTTAGACATTTTCATGTTTATGTGACTAAAGTACTCTTTGTAAAATTCCAGAGGAAAGATTACACAGCATTAACAAAGTTCCTCCCACCAAAATACGAGTATGTTCTAGAAGTTCGGATGACACCTATTCAGTGCAAACTCTACCAATACTACTTGGATCATTTGACAGGTACGAGCCTACAATTCCCTAAGGTAACAAGATTGATGGTCATTTAGTAAGGGGCTTTTTGCCATAGTTGGTAGGTTGGGGTTTTTTTGTATCTATTGTTGGCTCTGCAGATGTATTTTTCTGCTTCCTGTAGGATTCACTTTAGCTCTGAGGCTTGAATTGTAGCAAAACATTTGGTTGCAAATGCAAAAATATTTGTAAGGAATAATTGCATCTCTTTAACAGTAGTTCACCCCCATGTTTTGGTTCATCTGTCTTTTCTTCCTTTTCTAAACATAAAATGTATTTGATTTAATGTCTTACTCTTCCAAGAAACAAGATGTTGACTATAACACTGGAAGGAGAGAATGCAGAATTGAGATGCACATGTGTAAGGCACTGCCAAGCCTTGCAGTTTCCTTTAGTCATCGTGCTAGCTGAAGCTGTGATTTGTCAAATACTGGCTCTTTTGTGGAACTCTCTCTTCTTCTGTTCTGAAAACCCACAAGTCTGGTTTTCACAGTGACCGTGCTTTTCCTCAGCTCTTAGTGGTGTCTTGACTGGTCTATCTTGGGGCATTTGCATCTTCCCAATAATTGTAAATTTGTTGAATTGAAAAGGTGTGTAAGGAGAAAACTCATAACCCCAAAACATGTTACTGTGGGCTCGTGTGCTGCTCACCAGTATTATTGATAAGCTTGTAACTTTAGTATGTCAAGGTATTGGAATATCAACACTTCTAAATGATACACATCTAAGTACGCCATAGGCTATTGGAATGGAAATCTCAAGGTTTTCTGTACGACTGTGCTTCATGCAGCCACATTCCTCAGCAGCAGCTTTTGGGCTCTGGAGCAATTCAGATTTTTTTAACTACCATTTATAATAATTGGCTTCATGATGAGGGGTTGAATTCCATAGTCAGGAATGTTTAAGGTAGGATTTCGTCTAAAGCTTGGAGCATGTATTCGCTTTTTGCAGTGATGTACTATGTAGTGTGTTGTGCCAGTTTACTATGTTTTTCTTGCACTTGCTAAGTCACCTGTCTGAAAATGCCTGTCTGTTGCTGAAACATTTTGGGGTTTAACCTATATTTTCCTGTTCTGGTTACTGTTCCAAGTTTAATTACAAGAAAGATTAATTGTATCTCAAATTAAGCTGTGATTTATAGCAGTATGAAATTCACTGTGTTCTCTGAATGACTTCACTTTCTGGACAGTGCAGTTTGTGATCTCTTAGATAAACTGCCAGCTAGACTTCATTTCCACACTTCTGTTGTTGATGGTGTCTCTTGGGTTAAGTTACAGAAGAGTTTTGAAGGACCTGGGAAGAATGCCAGTAATAATTGGATGCCTAATGCCAACTGCACCCTTTGCCCTTGTGCTCTAAAGGAGTAAAAACTCAGTGTTTTACTTAAGAAAATACAGAATAACCAAACCAATTTAGTAGCTTAAAAATCATAAGCATTAGCTATTTTCTTACTATCTTAGCTAATTTAGGTTAAATCTTTGTAGCTCTTCATAGGAACTTTAAAATCACAACAGTACAGTAGTTCAGTAGGTTGTCTTTGGCCTATCTCCAGTCCAGAGCAGGGCTGGTTTTGTAGTTTCAGACTGTCCCAGCACTGGCTTTGTTGGTGTGCCATGCCTTCAGATGGCAAAATAAATCTTCTACAGATCACTGATCAGCGTAAGAGCTTGTGCTGTGTGTTTACAACTGGTTTTACAGAAGTCTTTACATACAATGGCTTTCAACACTTCCTTTCTTAATAAAGCAGACATCAGGTAAAAAGTAGGAGCCCTTAGTTCAGTGTCTGTTAAAGTTACCGGCAAGGTTTGCTTTGGCAAAAAGCCTGTTGCAGTGAGCTTCAAATTTGCTGTGTCAGAGCCATTAATTTATTAACTGTTGTATGTAACTAACTCTTAGAAAATGCACTGCCTAGTGGGTAGTTTAATTAATCTGCCCAGACTAAGGGCTCAAATTTGGGTTTCGCTAAGTTTGCATTCGTCAAAAGGCAGTGTACTGTTTCATGACTTACCAGCCCTTCATGGGCTGCTTCAACTCCCTAAAGGAGGAGAAAGCATTATCTGCTTTCTCTGTCTTCATCTTGGGTTAGTGTCCTGCCAGTTGGGTCAGCTCAGTGCCAGAGACAATAAGAGAAGGAAGAGGGGAAACAAGAGAAAGGAAAGACGAACGGCCTCTTTAGAGGGGAAGAAGCTGTCTAAGCTAACCATGGCTCAAGTCTTCAGAGCAAATCTCTGTGTTAGCTGCTGATGCCCACATTAATTCTTGTTATTACTCTTCAAAAGACAATTTCCATTAAATAAAAATGGGAGTCTTGCTGCTGAAGATAAATATAGAAGGGGATTTGCTGTTTCTTGTGGGCAGATGTTTAAAATTACCCTTTTTCTGTGCACTGTAATAGGCATAAACTAAAATTCACATTTTAAATGAAGTTCTACCAAGTTTTTCCTTCATTTAATGAAAATGATACGTATTTTCTTTCACTTCTGTAATACAGAAAATGAAAAAGTCTATAGGACCAGTTAAGTTGAAATGTGTTGACAGCAGGTTTCTCTGTGATGTTAGCTCACATTTAAGGAGTTGAATCTAACAATTTCTGTTGCCCTTACAGTTCCATTTCCCCAAGTCCTAGGGGAGCACAAACGAGAAGATAGCTGAAGCTGCTATATGATTAAAACACAGGAAGAACTTGCTTTGTTAAAATGCCTATAATCTGTAGATGTTTATTGGATGCACAGATTAAGCTTTGTGCCTACTTTGTTGCAGACATTTGATGATTATGATGCAATAAATACTATTTTCTTACAGGTATACATGCCTTAAATTCATAGAATAAATACGAAAACCAGTCTGTTCCAAGAACCTAAGGTTAATGTGCTGCTTAATGAGAAATGGAGACTACAAAACAGAAATGTACCTCTCTGAACATTGTACTGCTTTGCACTAATGTGTGCTTAGACAATGGAAAAATAGGCTGGGCTTTTTTTAGATTCTTTATTGTAACAGAATACTGCAGCATTGCAGCCATTAAATAAAGGTAGCTCAAAATAGTAAGCCAAGTTCATTGAATTGTATTTTGTGTGTTCTACCTTGGGCTGCTTTTGTAAAACCTGAATAGACATGACTGTCCTTTTAAGAGGATTTGGATTCATTGCTGTGCTGGGGAGAAATGTGCTTTTATGTACAAATATAATCATGTTTCTCATTATCAAGAAAAAGGGGAAAATCTAATTTTGACAACTTTAACTAGGAAAAAAATGCCTGTGACTCAGTAATTTGACCTCTTTTACAAGAGACGTTACAATACGATGTGCATCTGGAAAGAACACGCAGTACTGCTCCAACGGGTGGTTCAAAGGGGGAACAGTATGTGGCAAACTGGCTTCGAGGTTTCATTCTAAAACCTGAACTTTATTGTCAGGTGTAGGTGGTAGCAATGAAGGTGGAAGAGGCAAGGCTGGAGCTAAACTATTCCAGGATTTCCAGATGTTGAGCAGAATCTGGACTCACCCTTGGTGTTTGCAGCTGGACTATATTAGCAAAGAAAATAAGGTAAATTAGATATATCAAAATACTCTCTATTGAGAACTTTCCAAATAAGCTTTGCCAAATGCTAGGTAAAGTTTCATCAAATTAATGGAAATCTTTGTTGCTGTGGGGTAATTTTGCTGCTGGTTTTGTCATATTTTTGTTTCGGGGGATGTTGTCATTCTTGAAACATTTTGCAAGGCCAACTCTTTGTAGAAGTTACCATTGTTTAAATGAAGAATAAGCAGATGGCTAAAGGTTTAATAAAAGCTTCTGGACGAGCAGACTTAGTAAAACTTGTTTTTTCTCTTTTGAGGGCTATTTTGATGAAGACAGCATGGATGACTTCATCGCCTCAGATTCCGATGAAACTTCAATGAGCTTAAGTTCAGATGATTATGCCAAGTAATTGAGCTTCTATTCGTTGTTGTTTGTTGGATTTATTTCCCTCATAGAACTTAAGTGATTTCTAGAAATGCTTGATTTTATCTATCTGTTAGAATATGTTCTCCAGCAGTAGAATTTCTACAAACTAATGGGGTGCACAATGGTACCTTTCTAGGAAAAAAAAATCCAAGGGGAAAAAAGCGAAGAAAGA
>NW_009930766.1:58262-83838 GCF_000696875.1 Nestor notabilis
AAGCGGCAGCGATAATGATGTTGAAGTCATTAAAGTCTGGAATTCAAGATCTCGTGGAGGTGGAGAAGGAAATGCAGAAGAACTTGGAAACAACCCTGCGTCTGTTACAAAGTCAGAGGAAGGTGAGTACAGTACAAATATTGGATCAAACACCAGGCAGCTTCATTTTGCGAAGGTGGTTTGAGAGGGCTCTCTGGGATTCTGCTTCATTGCAAAATGGCAAATTCCTTAATTCCACGAACTGCTGCTATGCTGACAGCTCCCACTGCTGCACTATGCTCATCCTGGAAAAACACAGGGCATCAGTTTAGACCTCAGGGGTCTTGGGGCTGGGAAGCTGCACAGTTAATTTGTTTTAATTCTTAAGTACTACATGATGCGAAGTGAACAGAGGAACTGTGCCGCTTTTCATCTCTTTTTAAACTTATTGGTGAAAGATGAATGGAAAGATTAAGAAATCTGCATGTCATTCATTGTTGCACCTGGAGTTTGAAATGGACGTTGAGCAAGCAGATACAATGCAACAGGAGCATGAGACCTTTTTAAGAATTTAAACTACTTACATCCATACATCTCAGTTTTGGATTGTCCTTTATTTATCTAGGGTTTGTATCTAGTATCATAGAGCAGGTTTTCTGATTATATCATTTCTTGTGTGTCTGTTCACTTTCCCTAAATAAATAATTTTTGGGGACACTAAAGGTGAGAAATCTTTTTAGTTTGGTTCCCATCCAAATGACAAATACACTGTAAATGTGTAAGAGGAAAAGTGTGAGTGTGTCTGTGTAAAATGCCCAGGCAGTAGTAAAATACGTACCCATACAGGTTAAATGTGTTAAAGCAAATGCTTTCATTAGAGGCAGGATGACTCTATGTCTCTTGATCACTTTAATGTTCACCTCTCTCATGCAGCCTTGTTCAGTTTAATGTAGGTACAGAGTTTCTAAGCACACATTTGGTGCTGCACCAGCTGAGGTTTTGGGCAGACTTTCACTGCAGCTCTTGGGGGACCTTCTGCAAAGTTCTGGGGTGAAGACAGAAATAGATAGGTGGTGTGTATAGGATTTTCCCTAGGTCTCTTACTCAGTTAACTTGTTCATTCTTCATTCTGGTATGGGAAAATTCAAAAGCTTGTATGAAGGGAAGCTCAAATGTGAGTTCTGTCAGCATCAGTTCTATCTCGAAGATGAACTTTACTGTTGTGTCATGATAGATTTGCAGTGCATAGTCTGAAAATGTAAATGATTTCAATTGTTCGTGAGATAGAACACTTCTACTGTGTAAGTAAGTAGCAGATCCAAGTTTCTATGTGAAAAAAGTTAGTGTTATGAATCTAATTAATCACTTGTTACCACTCTAATGAAAAGCAGGTTAAATTGAAGATCATAGAAATAACATAAAATAAATTTAAGTAACTTAAATCAAGATAAGTCATGGTTCTTGTCTGCCTTTTTGATTATAATGCTGAATGCATGCTTTCTCCTGGCTGAATTCAGAATGGCCATAATGGAATTATCATTAAAGATTGCCATGGTTTGCATCAGACACTGTTGAGTGGGTGATCCAGACCCCAGAAGGGTTGTTTTGCCTGATGCAGAGTTAAGTCAAATCAACAAAATTAAGTTATAGTAACATGTTAAGAATGGGATTGTTTGCAGGTGCGTGTTTTAGTGGTTTTAGTAGTGTGTTAGCAGATGAGCAGACAAGAAACTTCCTTGAAGAATCACAGAATCATGGAATGGTTTGGGTTGGAAGGCACTTGAAAGCTCATCTAGTTCCAACCCCCTGCCACAGGCAGGGACACCTTCCACTAGAGCAGGTTGCTCCAAGTTCTATCCAACCAGGCAGAACTTTGCAAGAAGGCAGAATACAATGGTGCAATCTGTTTGGGTTTTTTCCTCTCTTGTGAGTTAATATAAAAGGCAGGGAGGAGTTGTTTTGGTTTAGAGTTAGGGGGTTTTTTCCCTATATGCGGATGTTGTCTTTCAAATTACCTTAGGGGAAAAAAGATCCTAAATCTGCGCCTTGAAGAATTAAGCTGCTTTTCACTGGCTGTAACATGTATGGATGGGTTTTCAAAGATGCAGACTTGTTGGGAACAAAGCTGTTGATAAGTACTCTCGGGGAAGAGATGGAGGTGGTAGAACTATTTATGCTAATATCCTGCAACACAAAAAGGGGATTTGCGACTCTTACTGATGACTTGTGCTGTGATAACTGCCAATCTGGTGATTGCTAATAGTGCAAATGCTGTTTTTTCTTTGCCTGTTTCATTCTCTTCCTACCTGTTAAGCCCAATAATGAGGAAACAACTACGTAGTTGAGACATTCAAAGCATTTAAATGGAGACCATGCCTTTTGAAACTGCTTTTACCTTGTTCTTTATAGGCAAAGCTACATCCTCTTCCAACCCTGGTAGCCCAGCGCCAGATTGGTACAAAGATTTTGTCACTGATGCAGATGCTGAAGTGTTGGAACATTCTGGGAAAATGGTGCTTCTCTTTGAAATCCTTCGAATGGCAGAGGAGCTTGGAGACAAAGTGTAAGGCAGTTCTAGAGATGCTTTTAGTGACCTTATAAATGGGTTAGTCTGACAGTGTTCTTCGTTCAGGGTTCATAGTGCTGGAGCTCAGTTTTCTGAAGCAAACATGCCTGCTACATTCATTTTTATCAGTGAGTTTTCCCTTACGTGCATGTATAATCCACCAAATTCTTCCCCTGTGCCTAGAAAGGCTGTTTGTTTCAAAGGTAGTAACAGAGTGAGGAGGGAATTAAAATAAAGCACTACAATAATTCAAATAACCTCAGAGGTGAATTTTGTCTTTCCCCCTTTGTTTTCAGCCTAGTGTTTAGCCAGTCCCTAATATCTCTGGATTTGATAGAAGATTTTCTGGAGCTGGCCAACAGGGAGAAAACTGAGAAGCCTATTTATAAAGGTGAGTGTGACAAGTCTTTCTTCAGTCCAGAGGGAATAGGTCTGAAATAATTGTTTTCATTAGAAGTATTTTATGCTCTGTACTATTCCTGAAGTTGGCAGGATTATTGGTCTCCTCTGCATGTGGTATCTGCTGTTCCGTGATGGATTCACTTTTGATTTCATTCTCTAGCATCCATGCCTAGTATAGCCTAAGCAGCTTAAATGTTCATCATTCAAAAGTAGGCGTTTTGTGCTGTTACACGCTGATGCGTGGCAAATTCTGATCCTTCCTCCTGGCAGACAGCTAATGAAAGAAAATCAGACTGCTTTAAATCAGTGTGTAGAACATAGAAAATGTGAATTTAGGCTTCAAGTGTACTTCAGTAGATTGTTTTATGGATTTCATAAGGAAGCAAAGTATTGTATGAAGTGTTATCCTAGCAATGCTCAAATGGCGAGGAATTTCTCACTAGGCAACCATGTCCTCTGCGTAGGGTGTTTCTTCTTTTCACTCTGTGAGATTCTTCCAGAGCTCCTGATGTTGCAGTTCATCCTTACGTGAAGTTTCAGTTCCCAGTACATGTTGAATGTAAAATTCCTTTGAATCTGAATTCCTTTCAAATATCTAAGTGCAAACATGTTGAGCAGTTGTGTAAGAGCAGTGTGGCTGGGGGATACCAACGCCGTAGTTGGGTGAACATCTCCAGTATCCATCACAGATTTATTGTTTCTGGCTGTTGCTTCCTTAGCTTCTGAACATTTGTTATCTCCAGATGTTATGAGCTGTCTGTATTCTATAGAGTTTGTGCCTTTAGTGTAATACAGTGGTTTCAGGGGTAGGGTTTTTTTATTTGTGGTTGTTCTTTTGTTAAGCAATTAGACTGTATCATAGCAAGATTCACCACATAGAGACTTTCCTGATACAACTCAACAATCTGTTTCTCATAATCTGATTATATGGAGCAGTGCTGTCTCCTAAAAATGCTATTTCCTGTGTAATTGATGGCACAGTGGGGTTTATTTTGTGTTTCTATACCTTGATGGCTACTGAAAATGAAAGGTTACATGTGAATTGGGGAGAGAAGAAAATCCTCTATCAGCTGTAATTATTTTTCCCTCATCTGGCAAGAAGTGTCCATAGCTCACAGGGTAGTAAACTCAAAGAGCTTTTTCTGAATTTCAGTTCCAAAATGATCAGACATTGACTTTTGAAATGCCCTTTTGAGCATTTACCTACGAATGCTGTTTGTATGGGAGAGACTGACTTAGACTAGTGGTGTAATGTCGAACTACACCAATCCATTTGAAAAGCACAGTTAGTACTATAATGCCTAAAGAGTACATGTAGTTACTTTCTGAAATGAACTTTGGTTCCAAGTTAAGGTATATCTTTGCTAATGTGTATCTACAACTAGAAACAGTGGAAAAATAAGAGGAACTACCCCAAAAAAACTCAGGACTTTTCAAATATTTCAGTTTAAATTAAGCCTTGGAACATAATTGGATTATAAATTCATATCTTTAAACTCCAGTCTCTATAAAACTGCTTTGAGGAGTTTCATTTAATATCAGTTGATCTTTTTGTAAAAAATAACAAAATCTGAAGAAGAAATGAATAGGGAGAGATGCTGGATACTTCTTGCAACCTGAAATAATAATGACAACATCTATCTTGTTCTTTTTTTGAATCCTTTTAGACAACATTGGCTTAGGGTTTGTACAAGCTGTTGCAGGCTTGTGGATGATCACTGTCATCACAAACGCTGTTGCTGTTATTTTCTGTCACGTTACATACTTTATATATATATGTCATGTTACATATTTTATGCTTATGTGCAGCTGTGCAGGCTGTACTGCTTCATTTTCAAGGCGTGCCTCTGGCAAGCACCTGTATCCTCCAAAAATGTTTATCTTGAGTAACTTAGAGTCTTCTCTCATTGTTTAAAATGCCAGAGAAAAGTGTATTTTATGTTCCATATTTGTTCTTTTACTATTTGGAGTTGTGTAGATCCTGTATGATCAGTCTGGTTATTTATGCAATCAGCATTTTAATCATTTGACTATTAAATCTATAGGTGAAGGAAAGTGGTTCAGAAACATTGATTACTATCGCTTAGATGGTTCAACTACAGCTCAGTCGAGAAAGAAATGGGCTGAGGAATTTAATGATGAAACTAATGTGAGGTGAGATCTCTTCTGAGATATATATACACATATACGCTTAATTCTCTTTCTTTTGTTCCATAGTTCTTTGCTATTTGTATTAGTGTAATGACCTCTTAAGGCTGGGGAGCTAAATGTCACAATGTTGTCTAGTGCAGAACTTGCACAAGAAATGTGCAACAAGAAAGGACTGGTCAGCACTTGTTCAGTATTTCCTTGCTGTTTTCATTCTTACTTAGATGTTAGACACTTTGGATCAGAGAGAATCTCTTTATTACAATTACTTAAAAGGATATAAGGAGCAAGGAGGGTCAGAGCCCCATTGGGGTCTGGCCAGGAGACAGCAGTCACTTAGACAGTCAGAAGCATACAACTCTCTTAGCTGTCTCCATAATTGTCTCCCAGCCATCCACGGCTCATACAAGATGGGACTTTCCAGTATGATTTGGGTAGGTAAATAGGTACAAATTTGTACAAGTGTAATGAAGTGAAGGGGTTTGACCTTCCGAGAGCTGTTTATAAATTAAAGTACATACTTACATTGCAGTCATTTTTAATGTACAGCAAATAAGAATAGAAGTTTAAATGGAACAAGTAATTCAGTGTTAATACTCTGAAGTAGTTTGTTCTGTGAGGTACATGTCAAGGCCTCATTTTAAGTTGAACCTGAGTGAGATGGTATTCAAAAAAGCAGATACATCAAAGAGGTGGTGTCATTCCAGAGTTACCCTGGAAGTTGGCTAGCCAGGAAACAGCTTCAGTAGCATGGGATGTGCCTGTTTAAAACTGTGCTTTAATTTGATATAACTAATTTTATTGGAGTTTGAAAATGCAAACCCAAACGTTTTTAATTCCCCACCAGTAAGAGTTGGTTTGCAAAAGGCCCTGATCTGTATCTCTGGGAGTGTGCATTTTGCTCTAAGTGTTGTCCTTGTAAAATCTGCATGTTTTACGCTTAATACAGTGTTTTAATGAAGTGTTTGAGTTATTGCAGTGTCTGAATGACTACACAGTAGCATAGCAACATGGGAACAATAATTGGTTTCCAAAATACTGACATTTTGCAACTTTTCTCTATTCCAGAGGCCGCTTGTTTATTATATCCACTAAAGCAGGTTCCCTCGGAATCAATCTCGTGGCTGCTAACAGAGTAATCATCTTTGATGCATCTTGGAACCCATCCTATGACATCCAGAGTATTTTCAGGGTTTATCGCTTTGGGCAGAACAAACCTGTGTTTGTGTACAGGTTTTTGGCTCAGGTAGGTTTCTGTCTGCTATTTTTGTGATACTCTGGTCCTGCAGTCAGATTTGTGAACTGTAGCTGCTTGGACTTGTGTTGAAGCCTGTAGCAATCCACACTGATGCAGTCATCTTCCAGCCCTAAGCTGACAGCAGGAAAAAAACTCTTGAAGGAAAGATGGGTAAAATAAATAAGAATTGAAATTATTTCCTGTTAAGCCCACACTGGCTGATGTTTGTGTAACCCACATTCTGGAATTGCAGCAGTGATTCCCACGTCCAGACTCAGAAGAGTCTTCTCAGCTTTTGCCATTTGCACGCCACTAAAAAGTCTTAATTGAAGACACTGTAGAGGATGTGGGCCCCTGACAGTCCAACTGGAATGAAAACACAGGGAGCTAAAGAATTTGTTACAAGAAGGCATCCAGCCATGATTTGGAAACCTGTTTCACCCACTATATCACCATATTGAAGATGTGTAATAATTCTGATTATATTTAAAGTATAATGCCATTATTTCTGTTAGGAAGTACCTTGTGTCACTCTCTAGTTCTTTGGGTGTTACAGAGTAGACTGCAGACCTTTTCCCAGTAACAGTACTTAACTCTTGATCAAGTCACTATTTACTTGCCAACTTAAACGGATTACTTTTTGTAACGCACTACTGTCAGACATGGGTTTTTCCTTCAGGCTTCAGTCTATTTTTGTACTCGTGCACTTCTGAACCGTCAATATCCCTTTTAAATTACCATGTTGAGAACAGGCTGTGCTGTTCTCATACTTCTCACAGTCATCATCTTTTTAGGAAAAAAAAGAGAAAGTAATTTTCCTTTTTTCATCAAGGATCTAATTTTCTCATACACAGCTGTGACGAATTAGACTTGACTGCTTCCCTTCCTTCTCCTTTCCACCCAAGTGATATGGTATCTGTTTTCCTTTATACAGGCTGCTCAAAGCAGCAAAATAAGGTACATGCTGAGGAAATTGCCATTTTTTGGTCATAATCCTACTTTGGGGAATTGAAGCAAAACCAGATCTATTCAAAACACTGGTGAAAAAATACATTTCTCAGTCTAGTCAACAGTCAGATGACGTATGTCTTTGGGTTTTTAGGGAACAATGGAAGACAAGATCTATGATCGTCAGGTAACAAAGCAGTCGTTGTCTTTCCGGGTTGTCGACCAGCAGCAAGTGGAACGTCACTTTACTATGAATGAGCTTACAGAGCTGTACACCTTTGAGCCAGATCTGCTGGATGATCCTAATTCAGAAAAGAAAAAGAAGAGAGATACACCAATGCTGCCGAAAGTAAGTTGATGCATATCACTAGGAATGACATGCTGTAAAAATAACTTGCATCTGTTTAAGGACATACGGGGTATTTGATCTTTGAAGAAGAGTGGTGTGTTTTCGCTTCAGAGCAGTGTTCTTCACTTTGAGTGGAAGTGAATGGCAGGAAACACAGTAAAATATGTAGTAAATACAATGGGCGGTATAATGAGCTGGGTAATGAGTTTCCCTTCAGTGCAATTAACAGTGGGAGAAAAAGCTCTTCAGTTAAAAGACAGTTTTAAATTGGAACAAACAAAAATACTTTTTCACACAATTGGAGTGAACAGTTTTACTGCAGGAAACTGTAGAAACCACGATTCAATTAACATCTAAGTGAGTTGGTGCTAAATGAACTTTGAAGTTCACAATGGTTTGTTTTCAGTGAGGCCTGCCTAACTATTTGGAATGGCTGTGGCATGTGTAGTCGTGGTTCATTGTCACTGCTCTGGATAGTGAACCCCTGTGCTGCAGGATAGTGGTTCATTGTCCTGTGTGATTCTTCAGGAACTGAGAAGTTCTGTAACTGAATTTAAAAATAAAAGCTGTAAGTTTTGCAGTCAGGGAGGAGGAAACTTCAGGGGAAATAGCAACTTGTTCATTAACTCCTTTCTTCTTTTCCAAGTCAGTTTGTATTTAAGTTTAGGCTACACTTCTGTACTTCATCTAATTGACATACTCTTGTGGACATGGTCTGCTAAAGACTAATTCATCATTAAGCTGTTGTGCAGTTATCTTTTTACTTCTTTTACTGGGTGAATAGCTAGTAAACAGTAACATGTAAATGGTTAAATCTCTGAGTTAGGACTGTGTTTAGGTCATTATAGAGCGGGTGTGGGGAGGAGGGAGGAAGGGTTTCCAGTTCACAAATCTATTCATTTCCAAGGAAAAATGTTATGTTTTCCATTCTAGACTATCTGTACGATACCATGTAATAAACTGTGGTCAGGCATCACTTTGGCATTCTTAATAGTTAAGCCATTCTCTGAAACAGTCTCTTGGACCACCTACAGCGTTGGAGCAGCTGCCAGGGGGATTTAGGAAGTGTGAGCCCTCTAAGCGTTAGTAGCTGTTGCACATGCATTTTTAAACCCTTGAAAACAAACTTTAACGACTGTATCTAAGCCTCTTTTTATTGCAGTGTTTCTCCCTGTAAGCAGTAAACTGTAGATAACACAGAAATTTATTCTACCTTTTTTTACTATGTTGTACGTTTTCATTTGGGCAAATTGATTTTTTTTCCCCTTCTGAAACATCTTCCTTTAGGTTGTAATTAATAGTATTTATTTTATCTTTTTTATGTTCTTAGTTATTTTATGCCATATACATCTGTGCTTCCACAAACTCCTACATAATGCATCACCATTTGCTGCTGTTACTGCTTATTTTTAAGATAATAAAAACAAGTTGAGAACCTGCGAAGCAGCTGATCATGTTCACTCAAAGCATTGATCAATCCAAGGCAGTAATTCCATTTTGAGAGTTACTTGTTTTCTTTTACAGTAATAAATCAATTAATGATTGAAGTATAATGTAAAAGATTATAAACTCCAAACTTGTATTACCATTGTTTGAAATATTAAGTTCCATATTAATTCCCTTCCAACCATCGCTGTAAGGTTTGTGTAAGTTAAGATCAATGCAGGCTTTTAACCCAAGTCCCTGGCTGTGAAAAGAGCAAATCTCTGTACTGGAATTCTCTTTGGTTTTGACATGGCTTTAGCAAATAGTATTGCCTGGAATTTTGTCCTTTTAAAGGTGTGTGTCTTTGTACACACTGTGTACAGATTTCTAATCCCTTTTTTAATTTGTTGGTTGAAAAGGCTATAAATCATCTTGTAGATTAATCTTATTTTAGCAGTTTCTGTATTTATTTGTTGAGAGCAGGGCTTTACATTCCTAATAGCCTCATGGAATACAGGAAGCCAGCCATTAAGCCCCAAATACTCTTTCCCTTTCTTTGTCCACCTGAATTAGTCTTGGTAGTGTAGAATCATGCTGGAGTTGAGCTGGAGGTGTGAAGTGGACATAGGTAACTCCCAACATGGGTTGACAGAGTGGCCTGTGGCATGCAGCGTAAGTGGTGTTTTCATGTCTCCTTGGTGTAGTTGTGGTGAAAACCTCTTTATAATGTTGGGGGGGAAGTGTTTCTAGGGGTGTTAATAAAAATCAGTTGTCATCATGTCAGTTACTGGTTGCGATCTGGGCTTTGGGCAGGGAGTCTGAGGCAGGAGTGAAGTGTGTCCTGAATGGCCATCAAATACACACGAGTGGTGAGTTCCCATGAATGAATCCTGGGTAGTTCAGCCCAGGGGAGATGCCAAGTGAATAATTACATCCAGGGTGACTTCTCTGCTGGTTTGTCATTGACCTGCTTTGCCTGGGTGGGCAGTGCTTAGCGCCAAGGTGATAAAACAGTCACAAAGGAATCAGAGGATTCCGTTTCATTTGGGGCTTATGTTTAGTATTCTGATGATCCTGCCTTTTTTAGTATTTTTGGCTGTTTGTCTTCCCTGTGCACTTCAGCTGAGTGGGATAATTGCCTTTCATTTTATCCACAATTAGGTTCTTGCTTTGCACGCAAAACCTGAGCTAGCCCAGTAGTTGCAGTGACTCCTTCTTTGATCCCTGCCATGTGTTTAATTGAATTGTGGCTCATGCCTTATTTATAATATTGTAAGTTTAACTTTTATTTCCTATTCTGTCTTTTTCTGGTCTGTCCAATTCCCTAAAATCCTACATAAATAATCAAAAGCAAGTATCAGCTGTAGGAAATAAGGCAGTGGATGTTATTCTTACAGTTGTGGAAGGCTGTCGATCCAAAAAGTTAACTAATCCTTATTTCAGTGTAACTTTAGCAGAGATGCATGATTTAACTTCATGAAACTTCTTAACAATTAAATGAATTTAACACACTCATAGCATTTTAAAAAAATAGTCTATTAAAAAGGCTATTGATATACTTATAAAAACATTTTATTGTAGCACAGATTAATTATACAGCATTTGGGGATTACAGATCTCTTTTTGATGATGGTGCATGATATTCTGATGCTTTGTTTGTGGTAAGTTCAGCACACCCAACCTGATCTCTGCAGCTCTAGGCTAGAAACAAAGGCCACTCCGGCTTTACCTGTATTACTCTTCCATCATTGAGCTGTCTACCCCTTGCTTACAAAGACTGAGCTGTTCCTTTATAATTACCAGCAAAGCAAAATAGGCATTGAGGCTAAAAGAAGGCTTTAGTTCTGCCTTTTACAGGTTTTGTGCATAATTGTCTCTCTTTATCTTCAGGCCTCTTTTACATCTTCAAAGCATAGTCTGTTGAACAGTGTTATCATGGTGTAATTTTACAGTTGTGCAGACAGTAAAGTAAGGGATTACCTTCGTAATCCTTAGCATTGGTCTGAAATGCACAGTAAGAAGGCATAAGTGAGGTGTAGATGGGTGCTAATGGTGGAGATACAGCTAGGCTCTGAAAGAGCAGGTGTTCTCAGATATCTGTGCTTTCAAACATTTTCAGTGCACGTTAACCCTTGGAGCATGGGGGGAAGGGTGTTCGAAACCAGCGTTTTAGAATTGCCTCCCTCCAAGCATGGGAATTCTGAATAGAAATGAGGCTAAATGTTTTCCATCTTTTCTCCAGCCATTTAAAGCATGAATGTGGAAAAACCTGGAGGGAGAACAGGTTTTCTGCTGGATGTCAGAGAACTTCATGACTTCGGTGACACCCCGCAACAGGAAGGTTCTTTAGGTGTGCAGCCAGGAACTGTCTGTGTAGAGAGCGGAGATGCTGAATGTTTCTGTTCTATGTAAAAGTCAATGCAAAGGTGCAGTATGTAGTTTTCCTGGGAGCTTATCAGAGTTTCATGTCCAGTTCTAATTTCAGTAGCAGTTTTTTCTGCCCTTTGTGGTCTGAACAAAACCTTCAGGTTCTCAGGGGAAATGCCTGTTGCACTACAACCATATCTTCATAGTGCCATTTCTCTGCCCTCTGAAACACCCTTCTGCATCTTAAATAATGTGAATACTTGGTTTTAACAAAATACTTTTATTACAGATGTTATTCACATGAATTATTAAGGTAGGCTTAACTTCCACTGTTCGATTTCATTCATCTGCAATCTTTGCAGAGTTGAAAAGCACTACTTTAGAAATTCAGTCCAGAAAAAGGTGTAATGGCTATCTAAAATCCAAATAATCAGTTGAATTTGCTGGATTTAAGTATAGAAATAATTACTGTGTATAGGCCATGAGCTTTATGCAGCTGTAGTGACTCATTGTCTAACACAGACTACAAGTATGAGTAGTTTTTGTTGTTATTTCTGTAGAGTAGCAATACAAAAGGAAGAGACGGTGTGAAGTGAGGAAATCCTGTTTGTTATGATTGTATTTTGGGTGCTACATTTTACTTCGCTCTGAAGTTAACAGTGGATCTGGAGTCTTTTTTTTTAATCAATCTGATTTATGACTGGGCTATTGCTTTGTTGGTTTGTTTTGGTTTAAATTCTTAACTTAGGCTCTCACAGCCTCTTAACACTCAGCTCCCAGAGGGTGGTGTGCTGGGGGAGCCTTGGCTGCTGGCAGCCGACAGGAAGAAGGGTTTTCATCACAAGTACTGATAGCTGGACCCGGTGATCAGTGCAGTACTTGTGGCATGCCTTGGCCAGTGCAGTGCATGTTTCAGACCAGTATGGGTGAGGCAGAAGCTGGGCAATGACAAAATGGGGCACTGCCTGTCCCTTGGAGCTGGCACTTTGCATCCTCTGTTCCTTGCTTATTCCTCCCCACATCAGCGTGTTCAGTGGATTAGAGTCACAGTCACATTTTTATGTGGAATGAAAACTTGGCTCGGTTGAGGTCATGTAATGCAGATGGGAAAAGCAGATTAAAATAATAGTTGGGCTTCAGTTGGATATAGTATATCATTATTTTATATTACCTCAGGACATAGCCAGGGCATGTGTTTTACTGTAGTTCCGTACTGGGGGACAACTCTGTGAATTTGGAAGGCTGTTGATCTCAATCAGAATAATTTGCTGCTTATTTAAATTCATTTTTATTCTTAACCCTCGTATTAAATGTTCAATTGGTTGAGGAAAAGCTTGTTTATGAATTACAGCAGAGCTCATACTCCTTCATGGAAGATTTCCTTCCTAATACATTTATTTCTCATAGCAGTATCTCTTCATATTTTCATTCACCACCAAGATTTCATCTTAAAGCTTATAAACCAATCAATAATCATTGTTGTATCAACAAGCTAAACAAAGGAAAAGAAATACTCATTCTGATGGGTTTAGTGTGTGTAAGGTAGAATTTATTATTTTTAGCATTGTAAGATTAAACAAACTAAATGGCAGCACCTTCCACATCCCACTTTTCAAGCGCCATCATTAAAGTTAATGCAAAATAAAGTTTAGACAAAGAAAAGCAAACACACAGTTGGATGTAATGTAAACCACATTTTGAAGACTCTGCTGGCTGAGTGAGTGTGGATTATATTCCAGTATTGTTTTCAATAATAGTGTTACCATGGAAGTTAATGCATATGCATGTCCAGGAACCCTCACACGCTGATGTAAGCTATGGTATGCTGAGAGCACTTCAGTTGTGTCAGCTTGCTTTTGTGATATCTTCCTGACTTCTTCACCCACTTCCTCTAGATGTTTTCCTCATACTCTCTTACTGCATCCCTTCTTTCTCTCTGCCTTCTCTCCCACCACCCCAAAACCACTGTTACTTGTCCTTGTGCCCATTAGTCCTGCAGATACTGCATTGAATATTTAGTTAAGGAGCTGGTGATGAAAGCATTGATTCAAATTTAGGGAGACCAGATAGTAGAAGGATGAAACAAAGACATAATGGATTAACATAATGGAGTTCTAAACACATGCAAGAAACAAACAGCTTTTTGTAGCTGTTGTGACAAAACCACTGGTCAGGACCAGCACATGCAGTTCCCAGTGTTGCAAAAATCTGTTTGCTTGTGGGTACAAGCCACCCTTTCCAATCATTGTTCTATCTAGATCATAAAACATCAGGGCAGGACATTTTATGTTCGTGTTTGTACAAATGCCTTGCAGAATAAGGGCACCATGTGGAGTGGGTCTGCAGGTGTTCATGTACTGCAAAAAGTATATTCAGTGTGTTCATTGTAATTCATTTCAGGGGTGGCCCAAAAATTCAATGAGAGAATGTTTTTGTATTATGAACCTTAGTCTGAGTGCTGGGGTATGTTGGAGCTTTCCGAGTCCTGCAAGCTCAACAGTGATACAAGTGCATTTAAAATGAAACCATGTCCAATAATCATCTCCAAAAAGGGACTCCTGCAGTGCAACATGAGCGGGTTTTAGTGGTCTTATAGAGCATGTGTTCCTTCATCATCACAGCATTACCTTTATTCTAAGCCAGTGGGGCATCATCTTTGAAAATACTTTGTGGAGACTGGGATGTTGGCTCGGTGAGGATGAGTTCTGCAACCCCCTTACTGCCTACCTCAAAACACCAGCTTTTCACATTCATTCTCTATCTGGTTTTATATCACTTTTTCATTGAGATCAGGATCTACAGTAATGTGGCATCTGCACTCCAGACAAGGGCAGTAGCAACTTAGTATTGTGGTTAGCATCTAGTTTGGTTTGGTTTTATCTATGGAATGTTCAGCATGCTGGTTACTCTGCATTTCAAAAAACACAAAGAGGATTTATGTATCATTTTTTGTATTAGGAATCTTAGACTGAATGCTGAGCTCAGATATATGTGTGTGTGTATATTAATACAGATACATGTATATAAAGTGTTAGCATGCTTGTGGACAAAACCTTCACAAGAGTTTGCCATTGTAAAGGACATTGTAAATATCTTGGTTAACCTTAAAAGCAGGCAAGCGTTAGGGGTATTGTGGACTATAGAGGTCTAAATTGGCAACCTGCTGATCAAATCCAGTTTATAGCAGTGTCTTTGACCTTTCTTAGTCTAGATAGTCAAGGGGCTATTTATCTTGATGTATATCTTCTGTTGAATGTTGATGGACCAAAGTGCTACTTAGTGTTTTAAATCCAGTAGAGGTGCTCTTTCTATATAGTAAATGCAGATTATTAATAGGTCCTCTCAGGTATCCAGCCTAAGCAAAGGAAAAATCATTGAGTACATTCCATTCTTTTTAGGTTCTTAAAGTACATTTATTGTTGTGGAATCCAAGTGCATTCCTGTGGTTCGTTAAGTGATGGGACTGTCATCTCTGTAACAGATTGTTAATCCATTACCCTCCCTCTGAGGAAACTTGTACTTTGAAATGATTTTGAAATCTTATTTCTCTGTGGTCTGAGCTGCTCTTTGTGAAACGGGGTCAGAGCAGTAAGTTGGGAATGCACAAGAAGTAAATAGAGTAGAGCTACTGAGTGACTCCTCACTTAGTTGTCTCTTCATTTGAACAGGATACAATTCTGGCCGAGTTGCTTCAGATCCATAAAGAGTATATAGTTGGATATCACGAACATGATTCACTCCTGGACCATAAGGAGGAAGAGGAACTCACTGAAGAAGAAAGGAAGGCAGCGTGGGCAGAATATGAAGCCGAAAAGAAGGTAAAACTATCTAATCAGGTTTACATACATGAAAAAAAGCTTGTGCTTTTTTTTTTCCTTCCCTATTATTCCCTGTGTCTTGTTTATTTGATATTTAAGCAGGTGGTAGAATGAATAAAATGGTAAATTGGCTACAGGTTTGGGATTTTTTACTGTAAAAGGAATATGATAACTTGGTGTAACTGGAGTCTAATAGCAGAAAATTCCTGGAAAGGCAAAGTTTGGTATTCAGATCTGAGCAGACATCTGAAAGTACAAAAAGTATAAATTGCCAGTGAGCATCATGAGTGAACAAATGACAAATGAAATGGAGTATTGGAAAAAGGTTTTGTGAGAGAGAAGAAATAGGAAGATAGATAATACTGTAAGCACTAAAATTGCCCTATGAGAAATCCATATGGGAGATGAGCTTTATATTTATAATTTATTTATAAATTATGCATTTCACTTCATCAAAATTTGATTGCAGTCAGGTCAAACTCAGCATTAAGTAGTGGGTTTGCAGTATAAAACTGAGTCTTAATTTAAGATACACTAATAAGCCTTGGTCATTTTCTTTTCTTAGTATACCAAATAATTGAGGTAAATTCCTGTATTACTGAAGTCTAGAACTTTGGTTCTTCTTTGATTAAAACATCCTTTTGATTTGAGGTTTGGAAAGGATCCTCAATTTACTGAGGTTGTCCTTCATGGGCAATGTACAGGGCTTGTAGTCTTCCCTAAGGGCTGATTTGTCTGTGGATGTTATCTCCTGGGTCATTATAGAGGACCATGAATTACCAGAGTTACTCTAACGTAAGTGCATTTTGTCTTTTTAAGGGCTTGACCATGCGTTTCAACATGCCAGCTGGGACCAATATGCTTCCCACAAACTACAACTCTCAAACTCCATATATTCCTTTCAATTTGGGTGCTCTATCAGCCATGAGTAATCAGCAGCTGGAGGTAAGTACCACTCCAAGTAGTGTAACGTGTCTGTGTTGCTCTAAGCATGCATGTTTTCTTTCTGTCACCAATAATGGATAATGTCATTCTTGAATATCTTGGTATTTATGTAATTGTATCCTATTTTCAATAGGAGATTTTTGTGTGTAGCTCTAGTGAAGTCTTAACTTGCAGGCATATAAACCTATACCTGTATAGTCCTCAGGATTCTGGAAGGTTAACTGCATTCTTTGTAGACATCAGTTACCACATCTAGCTTTCTACCTCCTGCCCAAGAAGGGATGGGAGTGAGGAATAACATTCTGTTCCTCAGTCATCTCAGGTCTTAGTTTGCCTTTTTAGCTGAAGTAGTTGAGGGTGTTTCTTCCTAATAAGATGCCATGCTGTAAACTGCAGAATTTGAAGCACAGTTGGCAGTTCTTACCACAGGAGGTCTTCGGTACCTACTAGAGTCTGGTGAGGAGCCTGTGCTAAAGAATAGAAAACCTCTAACAAAATGTGCTCATCGAGAACCTGAGCAATAATGCACAATTTATGCCAGTATTGGGCTTTAACAGAGAATTTAGCATAATATGCAATATTTTGAGCACACAGAATGAGTTGAAGCTGTAACAGCATCAAAGCCAGTTCTGCAGAACATTTGTCTGGGTAGAAATGGAGCGCTCCTTTTATGATCTGAATACCTTTGGGTAGAAGAAGAGCTTTTTACAGATGCTGTCCACTGTACGAGTTGGCAGATCTGTACATGCTGTTCAGTACTCTATGCTTAAAGTCAGTTGTGTGGCAGCTTCGACTCACTGACTTGTGCAAATGGAAAGGAAAAAGTAATTAAAGTCTAGGTATAAAAGGCAAAAAATAATAAAACTTATAAAAGGATGACAAATGTGTTCTCTGTACCTGTACTTTATAATTGATTTCTGGTGTTTCCTCAGGACCTTATTAATCAAGGAAGAGAAAAAGTTGTGGAAGCAACCAACAGTGTAACTGCGGCAAGAATTCAGCCCCTTGAAGACATCATTTCAACCATAGTGAGTGAAATAGATAACTGGTGGTTTAGATCAGGACATGGGGAAAACATTAAGCAGTGTCAGACAAAGAAATTACTATTGTGTGTGGTCATTCAGCTAATTAATTTTACTATCAATGAATATAATTTGCAGTTTGTATCGACCTTTATCCCTGCAGCTTGTAGTAACCCTGGGTGGTATCTAGATGACATAGAGCCTTAGAGGACTGGCAGTTTAGGTCCATAATTATTTACCACGCTCTGAAAATGCTGATTTTCTACAAAGAAGAATAATGCTTATGCATATATAAGATGTATTTCCTATATCTTGTCCTTATCTGTCGGGGTCTGCCACATTTCTCACTTGCTTCTAATAACCTAGAAGTGTATTACCTTAGCAGTTAGAAGAACTCATAGTTCTGATTTTGGGGAAGTATAACTTTGCATTTGTTGGAAATTGCAGTGGTTTAACTCCTGATGCAACCCTGAACATAATGCAGGAGCTCAGTTACCATTGTGCTATTGTTAAAATGAGTAGTGCCAATAAGGTTTTGGTTTTTTCTCCTTTTCAGTGGAAGGAAAACGTAACCCTCACAGAGAGCCAAGTGCAGGCCCTGGCACTAAGCAGACAGGCAAGCCAGGAGCTTGATGTCAAGCGCCGAGAAGCCATCTATAACGACGTCCTTACTAAACAGCAGATGGTAAAATACCTCCTACTTATGTGATCAACTGTCCATGTGTGAGCTGGGATGTTGAGTATGGGCTGTGTATGTGTGTGTTCATAAAATCAAAGTATATGTTCAGGTAGATAAATACTTACTTGCAGAACGTGCCTTTCAGTGGGCCAGGTATTTGCTGGCATTGTGTGAGGGTGTACGTGATGTGACGTGGGGAGATGGTGACTTCTGCAGTGTGTTGGATTGCACTGCTCAGCCTGCTCAAAGGAGAATCCATGAGAAGATCATTAAAAATACCAGGTTTTTCTGTTGAAGTAGTTTGCTTGAAGGTCACGAGCCTTAAAGAGAAACCTGATTCCCAGAGAGAGCTCAGAAAGCAACTTAATGAAACACGAATCTTGAACACTATTGGTGATGGGTTTTCATCTTAGAATTACTCTGCAGAGTCTGGAAGTTGCTCCCATGATGTCACTTGGAAGAGTTTTTTCTTAGACAAACAGTTTAGTGACAGTCTGCACACAGCACTTTGGAAGGAAGGATAAATGGTACCTGACAAATAATGTTGTAGCTTATATCTGGGAATAATTTCACAGTGTAGTGCGTGTTGCCATAGCAACTTACCTAAATGCTGCATGCAATACAATAGGCAAGTCATTAAGAGAACTTAGCCCTAAATGGTGTTACTAAATGTTTTCTACAGTAATCAACTTGTGAATACCATCACATTAGTGATGGTGATAACAATGGTGCTTTTTTCTTCAGCCACCCTATCCCTGACAAATTGATTTTAACTCTGAACTTGATACTCGCAGCACTGAGACGGGTTGTGCACTTACAACAGCTCTACTTTCCCTTCACAGTTGATCAGTTGCGTTCAGAGGATACTTATGAACAGAAGACTACAGCAGCAGTACAATCAGCAGCAGCAGCAGCAGATGTCGTACCAGCAAGCAGCAATGAGTCACCTCATGATGCCAAAGCCTCCAAATTTAATCATGAATCCTTCCAACTACCAACAGATAGATATGAGAGGAATGTATCAGTCAGTGTCTGGTGGTATGCAGCCACCACCATTACAACGAGCACCACCCCCAATGAGAGGCAAAAATCCAGGGCCTTCCCAAGGGAAATCAATGTGATTTTGCACTAAAAGCCTAAAGGATTGTTAAAATCAGAGAAAGAACTTTTATTTTTTTAGGAATCAATGGCTTAACAGAACTCAACTGTAAAAAAGGTAAAAAATAGTTTGGTTGGTCCCCTTTAATGCCATGTTCCATATTAGTGTTTCAGCCTTGTTTAACTAGGACATAATGTTTTCCCTGTTGTCAGTGATGTTGCCTAGAATCTTCTTACATATGTTGAGTACAGGAGATAACAAGTTGTTTTCAGTGAAAACAAGTCCTCCCGTAACAGTAGCATCTCCACAGGTTTCCTGTCTAAACTCCTATGCTTGCTTTTAGTGGCTGTGAAGCTGTCATCAGATTTGAGAAGCTTAGGAAGGACTGCAGGTCTGTATGTTTCAGTATATACCATATGTGAATTGTAAACAGCTGAGTTCTTGATTAGAGTTGATTCCTCAAATTATGGAATACTTTTCTGCTTACCCATTTCTTTATATTAGTGGGAATATTAGAAGAGAAATAGTCTAGTTTCCTTTTGACTGAGATCTGGACTCGTACTTTATCATCTATGCTGAATGAAGCAGCAACTAAAAATACTCTTTGGAACAGAACTGAGTGCAATATTCTTATATACTACTGCTCTGAAACTTTGAGTCATGCAGTTATATAGAAACTGTGTATACAGCCTTAACTAGTGACTTGGGGAAGGTGACTGCTCTTCCCCAGTCTTCTGCCATTTTTTGTTTTCAGTTCTATGTGATGGAATTACAAGTGGTGATCTTAGGTAGAGATGTTTTTCCTTCACATGCTAATTTACTCGACCGTGGAGTCCAGTACAAAGCACATTTCTGTTAACTCCTTAATGCTGGTGCTACTGTCTTTTCCCATTGCCGGCAATGGGAGACAGGCCAAGACAATTAATTCCTGGTATTTTGGGGGTTAAAAATAGTGATGGTGGCCAGGGTCAAACCCTGTTAGATAAAACAACTTTAAGATGGCAGAACCATTGCTGGTATAAAATTGATGCAAAGAAAAGTGCTGTAGCAACTTCCAGAGCTGCCAGAACAGCAAAATACCTTTTTCCTCTATTAGGTAAGAGTTTTGGTTATGCACTCCTCCCCATCCCCTTTTGTTTGTGTGAAAACATGATTAATACACAAAGAGCTTGATTTTTGTTTTATGGTTTTTCTTATGTAGACCAGAGATACATTTCTGGTTTGTTATGTATCATTAGCACTCTCTTTACCCACACTTTTTGTGCTTGTGAAGTCCTACTTAAATACAGTAGGCTTTTTCTTTGAATATAGTTTGGTTGATTCTTTCCCTCCCCCCAAAAAAAGAGTTTATAAATCTGGGGATAAAAGTAAGTGATAGGAACATTGAGGCAATGGTGTATCGACTACAGAGAACTCGGGAGGAACGAGTGGATGGAGGCGTTTGCCCCAGACATTGCTGGACTCTTCTGACTTGCTGACATGAACTGAAAAGTGTTTTGGTTTCTGGAAAGTTTCTTGCAGGAGTTTGCGTTCTTGCCCTGAATGGACAAGTGGTTTTTGCATCTGAATATGCAAATCTTACACCAGAATTCGTTTTGCGATTGAAACTTGGTTTGTGATCTGAACTGTTTGTTTGATCTGTTGCAAAACCAGCTAACCAGTTGCTGTGTTGGACTCTTTTGTTACAAGATACCACAAGAGAACCTCAGTATGTGTGAGTGCTTTGCCAGTTCTACAGTTCAATTTAATCTGGGGGGAGGGGAGCAAAAAAGAGACGTGTTCACATGAGAAGAAACAAGATGTGAGACTTTTGAGACAAACATTTGAAGGCAGATGTACTCTGGGCAACTCTCACTGACACTCCTACGTGTTGTGAGTAAGAGAAATACTTTCTACCAAACCTGGGAATGTTCAATGGAGTTTTACAGTAACTCAAAGACTTAAATGTGGAAGTTTTAGGCAACATTTAAAGGCACATTTTTTTTCATTCTGGACACAGCTATGGGTAACAGAAGACTAACCACATAAGAAGAAATTGGAGATAAGCATTGAAATAAACCTTGGACCACTTTGCATACATGTTTCTCACTTGACATTTTAGCTGCATAACAATGTGCTTTGAGTATAACATCAAGCTTTAACAAATATTTAAAGACAGAGAACATACATCAATAAGATAATAAAAGGCTCATTTTTATATTTGTTTTAGATGTTTTAACTAGATGAAATGGCTTAAGATGACAAATAAAAATGTTGCTTGTAATACAGTTTTGCCTGCTAAATTCTCCACATTTTGTAACCTGTTTATTCCTTTGGATGTAAAGCGTTTTTGCTTAGTATTGTGATATTGTATATGTTTTGTCCCAGTTGTATAGTAATGTTTCAGTCCATCAACCAGCTTTGGCTGCTGAAATCATACAGCTGTGAAGACTTGCCTTTGTTTCTATTAGATGGCTTTTCAGTTCTGTATTAAATATCTTAAGTACTATAGAAAAGGTGTCCCCTCTTCCTCTAAGGCTGTTTTGTAATATATATAAGGACTGGAAATGTGTTTTTAAAGAGAAGAAGCATTCAAGTATGACGATATACTATCTGTGTTTTCACCATTCAAAGTGCTGTTTAGTAGTTGAAACTTAAACTATTTAATATCTCATTTAATAAAGTGACCAAAATACATCAACGTGCCTTGTGCTACATTCACAATACAGGGTTAACGTCGCAGGGAAGCGGGCCGAGAGCGAACGTGGCTTTTGAGAACCGCGCTGCGAGTTGAAGCTCTGAGTTTTCCTGCAGTGAGAGGTACCCGTTACTGGATGTAGCCATTAATGTCATTGAGGGGAAGTGGTTGTGGTCCAAGTTTTCTAATTACATTAATTAATAGCAGCTTCTGCAGCCAGTCTGTCTGCTAAAAATAGAGTGAGTTACCACCCAACCATGATACGTTATTATGTGTGAGGTGATGTTCTACTTGGTCCAATTAGAAGAACCTAATTGCATATTTTATCCTCATAATTGTACTTCTCACTTTCTTAGTTATTAGGTCCCACCTGTCGGGCAAAAGATAACCCTCCCTATGCAAAAGAACAGCACGACAGTTGTGTGTTCAGTATGTCCCTACGCTTGTTCCCTGTACCTGAAGTTCTCTGGTAGCTCCTGGCTGGGGCTGCAGCCCCATTGCTGCCCCGGATGGATCTGCAGGGGAGGTACGGTTGGATGTGCTGGGAGCCGAGACAGGGCAGATGCCATGGAAATCATGTCTGGTAGGAAAATAATCACGTAGTGCTATAAGGGGCAATGTGGGCAGCGTGGTTTTAAATGCCCCTGTAACTTTGCTTTGGTTACAAACCTGTACAAAGCAGGGCTGTGAGGGGCTCTAACGCTGAGCAGCAGTGTGCTGAACGCTTACCCTGCGGGGTGTTTTGTCTTTAAAAGAGAACCATCCCCAGCAGAGTAAATAAAAGTTAAATTCATCAGTTTAAGCAAAAAAGAGGTTTTGTAGTTTGATAAATTGTCAACATTTATGGAAAGACCAATGTCCTGAATGTGCCCAGCTGGAGATGTTTGGAAAAGTGCTGCCGTGAAGTGCGCAGGGAAAGGTGTGGATTTACCCCACTGTGCAGCCTCTGGGCTGGGATTCCACCCTGGAGATGTGTCCCAGCACAGAGCAGCAGCAGCACACCACCCAGGCGTGTCTCTGGGAGAGCTCTGCTGCCCTGAGGTGCAGGAGGGTGGTTTTCATCCGGGCACAGCTCCTGTACCTGGTGACAAGGGCCTGGAGGTGACCGGAGGAGGGTGATGCTGCCCTGGAGAAGGGCAGAGGGCTCAGAGGGGAATGTGAGCACAGGGGAGGTGGTCACCACTTGGGTCTGTGCTCAGCTCCTTTCAAGGTATGGTCCTTGGCTTCGTGTTCACACACTGGTGCGTGTGAAAACTACTGGACACTGAATGTGACATGGTGATTGATACTGGTGCAGCCCCCAGCTGGAGGGGCACCTTCCCTGCCTGTCAGCACTGAGGTCATGGATTCTGTCTGCTATTTCAGGCTCTCCATCACGTTCTCCAGGTGGAGGTAAGTCCCTGGGGCCTCTGTTCCTTCCACCTCTGTGGAGAAATGAGCCCTGAGCCACATGTCCCACTCTGCAGTGTCCTTACAGGGACATCCCTGAGGCCACATGTGCATTGCCACTTGTAGGTCTGTCTCCTCAGTCCCCTCCCAGACCATCCCCCTGCGTCGGATCAGACACCAAAGCTGGGGACACGGGTGGTGTTGCAGTGTCTGTGCTGTGCCTGGTGCCATGTTGGCTTCACACAGAGGGTTCCCCTCATTTTCTGCACCCCTTCATAGTGAGGCTTTGAGACACTGCCCATCTCTTTGCCACCGACATCGACTCTCCTGCTTTGCACAGCTGTTTCTGGGATAAGGTTTCCTTTCCAACATGCCCACCCCTCTGGGTGGACGGGGAAGGGTTGAAAGCCTTTTGTCCTGTTCGCTGTGGCTTTCAGACCCGAGGCTTTTTGGGTGTACAAGAGCACTGGGGGTGAAGGTTGCAGTGGGACCACAACCACCCCCTACACCAGCCACCTTTGCCTTCCCTTTGGGAGGAGTTTTTCAGCAGTTCCTTGTAACTTTGAAGGACATAGAAACTGAGCTGAGGTTCCAAACACATCGACGTCTCCTTTTGCTAATGTAGGAGGAAGTCTTTTGGGTTGAAGCACCACAAACGTGTTTTCCTCTAAAACTTTCCCAGCAGGAGCAGGGCCCGTCGCTGGAGCAGACCCACCTCGGCCTGGCTGCGGGGTCCATCTGCCAGCCCTGTGGAAGCCTCCAAGCCAAAGGAGCAGTCGGCATCTCCTGGCGCTGGTGGGATAATGGCTGGACAAGGTGACAGGACAAGAGGCAAGTGTGTCCGTGGCGAGAACACCCATCACTGATTATGCCCGGTGCCACTCGAAGCCTGCAGCTGTTAATTCTGCTGCTGTTCAGCTCCCAGCTCAGGCACATTACTCCTATCTACAGTATTGTGTTGAACCAGAACCCAGCCCAGTGAAGCCTGGCTGAAAGCAACCCTTTGGGTGGGATTTAGCAATGCCAACCTCCACCTTTATGCAATATCCCACATGGGAGGTGACACCAACCTCGATCAAGGGCTTTCCAGCAAATTCTTTGTGGATTTCATTGTTTGCAAGTATCATTTTTTTGAACCCAGATCTGGAAAAGGGGTTTAAAACCATCCCTCACTCCTGTGTGTCCCTTCGCGGCAGGAGGCAGCTCTTCAGTCCGGGTATCAGACACATTGTCCCATGGACCAAATCAGCTCCCTTTCCAGTGGGTGAAGAATGTACTTGGCATTGCTGAGATCAGGTTTTGTCCTTCATTTTGAGGAAGAGCAGCAGGATCTTAACCACTGGCTTTACCTTCAAGCACAATGGAAAGCAAAGGCAGGATCATCCCAGGGAGGCAGAGCAAAGCTCGGGGGCTGAGGGATTTCCCTTTGCGCAGGGGAAGGTCAGAAGTACACCTCGGGGCACTTTCCAGGAGCAGTCGTGCTCCTGAGCAGGAGATGTTTCAGCAGTGACTCAGGGGAAGGTAAATAAACACGTTTCATTTCAAACACGGGATTAAATTCCTTCGTGTCTGGAGCACTCCAGGTAAAGCTCCTGAGATCACGTCGTTGCAGTCGCAGTCTGGTGGCTGCCGGATGTGCTGCTCCCGACTGCTGGGACAGCGAAGGGACATGGCAGGGATGCAGGAGGTGGTAGGAAGGGTAATAAGCAGCCGGAAGCGGAGCTGGGCTCCTGGGCTGCTGCTTTGTTAGGGAAGAAGCTGGTGTGGGTGATCCCTGCGTGAGTGAAATCGTCCTGGGAATTCACACACCAAAGCTGGCAGAGCTGAGATTTCCCCTCGATTGCTTTGTTAGGAACAACACTGTGAAAAATGCAGTTGTGATAAGGAAACCCCCAGCTCAAGGCCACTACAGCTGTGCTTGTACCTATTTTTGCACGCTCTGGAGAACCACGTTTCATGCCACCCTCTCCCCTGCGCTGCGAAGTGCCTCCAGCACTCCTGCTCCCACCACGTGCTGCAAACCCTCTCTGCTGATCACAGGGGACAGATGAACAAACTGGGGTCATTCCTGGCAGCCTCCCTGGCAGTTCTGTGGCATCTTGAGCAGGCAGTGAGGGCAGATGTGTGGCACGAGTGTCACTGTGGGCTGAGCTGCGGAGCAAAGACTCCACCATGAGCATCCCCAGCCTGGCCAGCCCGACGGGAAGAGGGTGGAAATGTGGGGCTTGCTGGGGGCGCTGGAACACTGGAAGGGTTGGTGGCGCCCAACAGGAAGCAGGAGCTGCCCAGGGACAGATGAGAAGTGATGGGACTGTGGGACCAGACAGCTTCTGCCGAGGAAAATGCCACGCAGCCATGAGAGTCCAAGCACTGCCTCAGGGAGGGTCTTCATCCATGGTAATGGCTTCAAAATGAGGCATTTTGGAAATTGCTTTTGTTGCTTTCTACTTTTTCTCCACTGATTTTTCTAGGATGCTTCAGGTTAGTCTTGGGTGAGATGTGGTGGGTTTATAGCAGGTATTATGG
>NW_009930766.1:83867-84775 GCF_000696875.1 Nestor notabilis
CAGGAATGATGGGTCCATCCAGATGCTCAAAGGATGCTCTGACTGTTTCTCCACTTGAGTTTTGACAGGACAGTTAATCCACAGCAGCTCCATCACGTCCCAAAGCTTCTCAGATGCCATCAAGGAAAAGTTCTTCCCTGTGAGGGTGCTGAGGCGCTGGCACAGGGTGCCCAGAGAAGCTGTGGCTGCCCCATCCCTGGCAGTGTTCAAGGCCAGGTTGGACACAGGGGCTTGGAGCAACCTGCTCTAGTGGAAGGTGTCCCTGCCCGGGGCAGGGGTTGGAGCTGGAGGAGTTTTGAGGTCCCTTCAACACAAACCAGTCTGGGATTCTGTGACTCACATCAGGAGCTGCACTGGCACTTCCCAGGCTCGTGGGGCCACAGAGGTGAGGGACAGCCCAAGGTTCCTCCCTCCACAGCAACAGTGACACACGTTCTGGGTCAGTCCCATTCAACAGCCACAAGAGCTGAGCCGTGCCCGGTGCTTGGCGTGGCCCAAGGCCTGTTTTGCCCATGTCAGAGTATAGGGCTGGATTTGCAGTTCTCGGAAATCACAGTTCCTCAGCCCATCATTCCAGTAGGGTCATGCTTCCAGGTATATTCCAGGTATAGTTTGATGTCATCCTCATACAAGAGTTTGGGGCTCAGGTGATTACCACATAAAGCCTTTTTAGAGGTGGTCTTAATATTTGTATTGATGGGGAAATACTGGGTTAATTGTACCAGAGCACCAAAAAAAAGGGCTAGCAAGAAAGCTACAATATAAAGACAATTTTATTGCCAATAAGCTCTTAAAACTCATTTTTTTCCTGTTTCAGTAGGACCTTATTCTTCCTGATGAAAATCCGGTCATAGCATCTCTCATTAAAAATAAAATTATTTGGAAATAAATAAATATATAAAATAAAT
>NW_009930767.1:0-58232 GCF_000696875.1 Nestor notabilis
CCCTGTACTCGGCACTGGTGAGGCTGCACCTAGAATACAGTCTCTCTCAAAATAAACAACCTAAGGAGCCCATATGCAGTCTCCAAATAATGGATTACCATTGTATGCAATTACATTTAGTAACAAGAGGGTGGGAAGAAGGAGAACAGTGCAATGCTCCAAGTAGCCTGCTTTAACTGTCACAACTTGTTTCAGTAACTACAAGCTCCAAGAAGAATGTGTCCTTAATCTGATTGGTACAGCTGGTGATCATTTGCAATGGTATTTCATAGTCTGAGGAAATGCTCAAGTGGAAGACTGAAACATATTCTGTGATGCTTAATGATACAGACAGAAAATTGAAAGCCATTGTTTTATGCCCACTTAGTATAAATTGCCTTGTCTCAACTGAGATTTGCCTGCTTTTACTTAAAAGTAAAATGCAGTTCCTTAACCACCTTTAAGTGTCAGTTATTACATTTCAGCTAAGGGCCAGTAACTTTCATAGGAATATTTAAGTGTCATCATCTGTCTATATTCCAACATGGATACATCAAGCTAAAGTCTGAAAAACGATGTAGTTTTTTAGAGGACAAGTCACTAAAGAAAAATACCTAGTAGTAGTTTATCAGGATAAATGCTTTCCATGATGCTTCTCTCTAAATACTGCCTCTAACAAAAAGGCTGGGAAAATAAATAAATCATATAAAGAATTATCCTTACAGAACCTGAATATTAATTCTGTATAAAGGCACATATGACAGTGCTCTGCAAAAGATATGATGGAATTTCAGTTAACATTTCAGTAAGTAAAGAGTTGTCTTTAGTAAGAAAATTAAAAAAGTTAGGACAGACTATGAAAAGTAATTTTTCAGCCTGGCATGACAGAGGCAACTGAAATCACCACATATTGGTGAGATGAAAAACGAGGCCCAAAATCTACAATGCCTTTAATAAGGCAGAAAGATAGCCCTTTGCGGAAACTTGATCCACAATAGTAACTTTTGAGATTAAAATTAATTAATAAATATGCACCACCACTCAGGAAGAAGGTTAGTCCAAAATACTTAGCCTTCATTTAATTCATTTAATCAGTCAGTAATTATGAACTGTAAAATTACTCTAGAAATTTTCCTAACAGTACAGAAGCAACAGAACTGAAGACATCAAATTCTTGTCTGATGCAGCTATTTAGGGACTTGTTTTCTACATCAATCTTAGAACTGTTCAAGTAGACCATACAGTTCTCTTAAGATCCTTGTTTTCAGTATAGTCAAAGACAGAAGCTACATAAAAGATCCAACAAAGACACACTGATCTACTGCACCCACTTAATTATTCAATCTGAAAGACTTCTTGCTTGATAATGCTACATAAAAGAATCACAGTATGATGCTAAGGCGATCCAGGTCAAAGAACCGTAAGGAAACGGCACCCAGTCCTTCAAGTAAGTATTTGCCTGTGATAAATCAAGATGCTGGAATGGGTTCAAAACCTCCATGAAACAGGCAGATAGGCAGAAGTCTTCTCCAGCTTAAAGAGGCAGCTGTAATCCTTTACATTTAGTGGTTTTCACTATTGCTTTTTACATGGCTGGAGAGAAGTTCAAACGCATTCAGAAAACTCACAGGAGTTTACTTCTTCATTTACCTGAAATCAGGGACAGGCATGTAAGACAGTCCTGAATTATAGTTTAAGGTAATTCAACACCTGTAGAAGCTCTTAGAGCATTGTGAAGTACAAGACAAAACTTGACCGAATTTGAGCTTTCAAATGCCTGCTGGTGTGAATTAACTGTAATCCAAAACCCTCCACTATGTTCTTTTCTCAGCTCATTCCTTAAAGGAGGGATGAGTTGAGGAAAGCTGCAGAGTGGATATTCAGTCTCCACATAACAAATTATAGAAACACTAGGATTATGTATAACACTTATACCTTAATAATAATTTTTTCCTTCTTACCTCTTTAGGCAGAAAAAACAGTGCAAGATATAGGAGGGGGAAACTAAGCTGAAATAAAAGCTTTGTATTAGTATTTTTAAATTAAAGATCTAGCTTGTTTTGAAAGCAAGCAGAATAGGGTCATAATACGTATAGGTGGAAAAGCTACACTATTTCCTTCACATAATAACAGAAAACAAAGAAGAGAAATAGTGTACATGGCAGAACAAGGCCTATCACATGACTAAGGAAATGCAGAATGGAAAAGGGGAAAGAACGTTGTGTCTTCAGGGCAAAATGTCAGAAGATAAGCACTTAAGATACATATTTTCATAATTTATTAAGGAAAAAAATTCTGTAAGTTACAGAATAGAATTAAGACTTAAGAGTTTAAAGTATTATCTTAATTTTATTCATTTCTTTTCCCACAGCACAAACTACTCAGGGAGTCAGGGAGGCCCTTAATGTTCCATGCTTTTCAGCTGTTAGTGTAATCTTACATATTTTACAAGAAAAACCAAGCACTTTTTATTTCTACAGTGATTTTTCAGTGATTTTTTTTTTCCACTGGGATTATAATATTTTCATTAAGTGGCCTCAGCTACATTGAGCGAAATAGAGATACAGTATTGTAGCGTTGCATGCAAGATACTTAGATGAACTCTAAACCAGTGGAAACCACATGCAATTTTATTATTAAAAATATTTATCAATTGCATACCTAAAACACAGTTTGCAAGCACTAAGGAAAAAAAACACAACCCAACCAAATAACAATTTTAGTATTATTACATATATTTATATGGGTATTGTACGTGATTATTGAAAAAAGCCCTCCCCACTAGATTTTTGATCTACCTTAAGTAAAAGGCAGCTTTATCTTCTATACTTGTAGCCATCAGAAAGATAGATAGGAGCATGCTAATTGTCAGAAGGACTGAAAACTTGCAAGGACTGACTCAGGTGAACTGGATGATGGACAGTATAAAATCAGTTATCAAGGAGTTATCAATTTACTATTTTTGAGAATTATAAAGTTTGCCAAAAGTAGACCAGAAGCTCAGGTGCTTAAAACAATAGGTCATGTAATCAAAATAAGGTCACTGTGGTATGTGGTCTTTTTTTTTTCCCTCAAGTGACTAGGTGAGCTACTTTGTTTTTCTTTTTTCTTCCTCCCAGGGGTGTATTTTCACCAGTTTATATTTGTTGGCGGGGGGTTGGAAATTCCACACAGGTACCAAAAAGTGTGTTGGAGAAAACAGTAAAAAAATCATCAATTTTAACACAGATTAAATTCATGCCTTTAAGTCAATTCACTAAATCTTTCCTTAACATCAATAACTCTTTCAAAAAGGAGTCTGAAAAAATGGCAGTATTTGGACATCAGAAACCACATGCAGAATATATCTACATTAGTAACAAGTCTTGAGTACAGATAGCTAAGAAAGACTATCTGGAAGTTACCTGGAAGGTCTGAAATAAAACTTAATGTAACACTTCTAATAAAACGAGGTCATAGTTGCTGATAACATCGATCAGTGAAGAAAAGTAGTTATTGCAGTTAGGTTAAAATCTGTTTTGTTCTCTTGTGAAGAGAAAATATCACACAGTTCTTCAAATTTTATGACAAAGGATTAGGTATTAAGCAGCATAACAACTTAATTTTAAATTTGTTGTGTGCTATCTAGATTTATGTACTAATACAAATACTGAGACAAATAAAGTGACCAGCAGTGCTCAGCTTAAAAGGCAAACCCAAGTACCAGAGCATGACTCCAGTGAGCAATTAAGAACTGCAAACGCATAATGAGGATGAGGGTTAGCATTCAAATAAAAAGAAGTGAAGAGCAAGGTCCTAATCAACTTTTTCCTGCAAAAATCCTACAGCTGCAAGGACCTTTTAGCAATAAAACAGTAAAACCTTGGAAAGAAAACATAAAGATGCTGTTTCTGAAATTTCCAACTTCCATACATTCTGAACCTCATAAAATAGATTGAGGCACACACCTCCGCCATGGCATTTGGCAAAGAAGAAGTAATTGAAATAAGAATAAAATCATGATACCAAAGCAAGTGAAACAGATGTCTATTCTTAGCCATACATAACATATGTAGCAAAAACTTTCACAAAACAGTTTTTAAAATACTGTTTTCTTACCCTTACAGAACAATACACAACATACATGAAATAAAACAGAAAATGTGTTGAATAGAGTAAGTAACACCTTTTAGAGACAAAATATGCATAGAACTGTTTGGCTGACACGTAAATTATTCAAACAATACACTTGCTATGTTATACAAGAAGAATATCCCATGATAGAACATTTTATGTAGACAACTAGAAGTGGACATTTTGGCCGTGCATTTGCTTAACTATTTTCTACACATGCAGTTGGCATTCTTTGCATGAGTAGGCATTAGTTTCTGCAGGGTTACAAATTTTGTAGAGACTGCACAGTTTATATTTAATAGAATTTGTTATCACATACCCATGTGTCTGCATGAACAGGCCTGATGTTGCTGAGAAGCACCTCTTCATAATTTCCATAATCACAGAATTTAACAACTGCAGTTGTCCCAGAAGAATGGAGAGCTTCAATTTCTGCCCGGTAGAACTTAAAAGAGAAATTTTCAAAGGTCATAAAATACTACCTGAAATACCACAAACAGCTTAAGAACTACCTTCTCATATATATACATGTGTGTGTATACATATATATATTTAGTCTTAGTATGATATTTTGAGTAATATTAGTACTAGTTATTAAGCTAGTACTAGTTATTAAACTTCCATATGGTAGACTGCAAGGACATTGTAGAATGTATTTAGAATATTTATTGAGAAAATACGCAGTTTATCAAAGTAGACTGAACAGTTAAAAGACTTGTTTTAATTCCTCTGAAAGCACAACAAATTCATCACTAACAAATGCTACTGTATGCAGGTAAGTGTTACTGTCAGACTTTTTCTTAAAAATACACTTATCACCAAGTGTCTATCAGCCATATAGACTGTACAGACTAATATATGCTTATTTTAACACAATGAAATATGATAAAAGTATGATAAAACTGCCCCTTCAGAGTCCTTTTTCTAACACAAAATTTGTTTTTTTGACATTTATACAAACATACATCAGCTTTCTTGAAGATATTCAATCACTTTTATGCTACTGAACACAAAGAAATCACTGCCTCCTAATATGGTTAAGCTCAGTACTATACTTTATCATCACATTTCAAAAGTTGTCCTAGATATGAGCAGCAGCATTTAATGTAACTACCAAAAAACCAGTAACGCTCAAAAAACCCCCTTTTCTAATGTGATGAATACTTTTCAGGTAGCAGTCTGGCATTACCTCATATCTACTTATACATTCATGTTTCCCAGAATTTCAAAAACTCATCTCATAGTAATGCAAATGTGCTTCTGAAAATAGGAAACAATTCCACAATTTGCCATTATATTTCACACTAATCCATCCACCCAAGCTACATATTCCTATTTTAGAGAGCCAATGCACTATATGTTGCCACTGTCAAAAATTCTGCATGCCTTATCATGTTTTAGTCACACAAACAAAAGACAAAAATAAAGTTATGCTGCTGAGCTAACATTGTCTACTTCCTGTAAAAAAGACACACATGCCAAACATTAAATAAATAAAGACAGAAAATGGTGTGAATAAAACCTGTTCAAAGAAGAATACTTAAGATAGTCCTCAGATTATCAGAAAGGATCAAAAACTGAAGAAACTACTCAAGAAGAGTGACAGAGAACTCCTGAACAGATAATAACAAATCAAAACAACATCAAACTTTTTTAGCAAAGGAAAAGATGAAAGAAAAGGGTCTTGCTTCAAAAGAAATCTTATTAACAGGAAAAACAGCTAAAGAGGAAGTATTTAAACTTTCAAAAATCATGAAAACAAAACTACCTTGCAGCATAACTCACTTGTTCCACAAATCCTCCAGCTAATAGTCCACTCAGGATAATAAAAAAAAATAAGCCTTTTGCTGTTTCCTTTTTGTAATGATTGAAATAAAAGAGGGATTTTTATCTTTTTTTTTTTTTTTTTTTAACAACCCCATTGCTGCAGACTGGTCTTGCCTTGCACTAGTATAGGTTGCACACTGACTTATTCTAGAAAAAGGCATTACACATTTACCATTACAGACTATTCTAGATGGCACAGAAACCTTCTGTTGTTACTTGGGAAAGAATATGAGCACGTAGATCCATACTCATCCCCCCAGATTTTCATTGCTTAAGTCAAATGCTTCCGTTAGGAGCTCAGTCATCCTAAACTGCAACCTGAATGAGAGAAACAATCACCTCCAAGATGACTTAATTTATGCACGCGATGAATACAAGCAACAAATCTCCTAAATACAATTCAAAAACAGAACAAGAAATTAGCAAAGGAGCAAGCACACTACACACCTGTGATGTATGTCTCTGTGCTAGCATCATAAAAATCCACATGTATGTATGTATGTAAGAAAACATTAAAAGGCACATATTGAGGTACTTCTCATTTTGCAAAGGCATACCTTGTTGTCTTCCCAATAAAGAGCCAAACACTCATCCCCTGGTCTCCAACTTTTCCCATACTCCACATGAATCGATGGTTCCAGTATTTTCTCTGGTTTGATGGGCCCAGATCTCCTTTTGGGACCGGTGTTGTAATACAACATTTTATCATCAAAAGATGGGATTGTAGTGGGTCCCGATGACTTGATAGGTCCTACTCGTCTACCTTTCTGATGATGCTCAGTATCTCCATTTGGTACAGCATTAAAATTATCAGTTCTGCCAGGATTTTGGTAATCATTATTCACACCAAAATGTTGCTCACTTCTTACCATAAAGGCTTCATTACTTATTGTTCGTGCCTTCCTATCACAAAAATTTTCTGAATTGTGTATTTGGTTTTCCCTTTTCCCACGTTTCTGGTTATTGTTGTCTGTATTATCTTGAGCAGCAGAGTTCTCCTTGAATTCCGTGAAAGACACCCCTTTTCCTACTCTGTTTTGCATATTGTTATCCCTTTTTTTGAAAGTAATGTCACTCTGGTGAGTGGCTATGGGATAACCCAAATCCTTTGGCCTATCATTTCTAGGATAATGTCTGTCACTTTTATTTTTTTCATCTGTCCAATGTTCTAAAGAGCTGTGTCTTTCAGGACCTCTGTTTCTTGGTAACCCACCACCTTCCAAAGCCTGCCTTGAATTTTGAATATCCCTTTGAAAACGAGGGGGTTTCTCATTCCTTGGTTGTCTCATGTCATTGCGAGAAACGTGTCTTGAATGATTCTCTTTGATGCCGTTCTGTTCCGTATTCATAACTTTGTGCTGTACTTGATGTGGTGGCTGAAATGGCAATTTTGGTTCTACAAAGAAAAAAGTTATTTCACTTATTAACATACTTCACACAAACATATTTTAGAAACAGCATTTCAGACCCTAACTGATAAAGCAATAGTATTATTTAGAAAAAGTATGCAGTATTTATCTTTGTGATACAGAAATGGAATGGTACATGGAAAATTTAGCAGAGACATTTGAGCTGTATTTCCTAGATATTGGAAAACATACACTACTCTGGGCTGTACTGAGAACCAAACCACCTACCAGTGTGAGAAAAGCTGGGTGTACATTTCCAGGAGGTTACTTATTTCTTCCTATAGACATCAATAGCTCACTTGATTAAAAGCCCTTTAAGACAGAAAAACGTAATTCCAACTTGGAGAAAGAAAGAGGGAGGAAAATGAGGAGAAAAAAGGAATACCTGAACTGAAACTTTCTGTAAAAATAGCTTGTTAAAAGCTATTCAGCATAAAAGACAAAGGCAAGAAATAAAACTGATAAAATAAACACAGCTGACAAACCGTAGATAATGGGAATAGTAAGACCAGAACTCAGGAGACCCCGATGAATGAGCCGTAACATGAACTGCTCAAGCATTACCTTCAAGATATTCAACCAGGACTCTAACTGATGAGAAGTAAAACATGATTATCACGGATCTCATGAGAAAAAAGCAAACTTGATAAGGGATGCTGGGAGGAGGGGAATTCTGGATGTCTCCGAAACTTTTTATAGAATTGGGATTTTTTTTAGGCAAACATGGAATTTTTAATGGGATGTTTAGGTGAAGAGTCAAAGGAGGGAAAAGAGCAAGATGAATCCAGGAGGAATAAGTATGAGAAAATAAAGAAGGATTAAACAGAACAGTTGCAAGTAAGCAAGCCCCTGGTCAACACACTTGCCAGGCCAACACCTGCATGTGATCACTGTACCCTGTCTCCTCTCCTTATTAAATTCTGTTTCTAAACATCTTCTCTGTGATTAAGTTCTCTATTGTGCATGTGAGGGGACATGTTTTAAACCTGCTGGTACACCTGAGACAGGATAGCTGCTAAAGGAGACCAAGAAAGACCTGGCAGTTGAATATTGGAAGACCATGGGTCTGAAGACCAACTACCTGAGAGACCACAGGTTTGGGCTCAGATACTGGAGAGACCTCAGTAACTCTGCTCATGTAACCCTTTCCTGCAAATTTTCAGGTTAGCCAGCAAGCTGAACAAAAGGTGTCTGAGGTGGGTACCGGAGGTAAACAGCCTAGGGGCCATGAGAGACCATGTGAGTACGTTCATGTGGGTGGCTGGGTATGAGATCTGCTAGCGGACTTTGAACTTGATTCAAAAGGAAAGCATAAACCCATCAGAGGGATTCATGTTTATATCCTAGAATGGTTTGGGTTGGAAAGGCCCTTAAAGTTCATCTAGTTCCAAACCCCCTGGCATGGACAGGGACACCTTCCACTAGACCAGGTTTCTCAAAGCCTCATCCAACCTGGCCTTGAACACTTCCACAAGGGATGGGGCAGCCACAACTTCTTGGGGCGTCCTGTTCCAGTGCCTCACCACCGATCTATAAGGTCCTTCCCAACCCAAATTGCTCTATGATTCTGTGATGTTACCGTGTAAAAACAACCAGGAAAAAAAAAAAAAGCCCACACATCACACTGGTGATATGACTGGTTTACCTCAAGCATTAACTTAAGTTGGAGGACAAAAATTGAAATCTGAAAGCACAGAAATGTCCTGTCTCTTTGGTGATAGCTGGGGTAGGTCCCTGAGAGTTTGGGGGTGTATCCTTCTGCTTGCAATAAACGCTCACTTTCCAATGAAGTCCTATTCTTCTGAAGGACATCTGCATGAAGACTTAATGAGACAGTATGAAAACCTCTGCCAAAGGCAATTGTTTGCAAACCCTCCTTACACAGTCAGTACCTCTGGTTGTCACTTATCTCCTGCGGACAACACTGGCAATGGAGAATGTAAGGGTAGCTGCTACTAAATTAAGCAAGATGCTCAGATACAGAGCATGCAGAGGCCAAGAGACCATGTGATACTGATATTATACAACATCATTCAAAGCACCACAGGAGTATGGTCTGTAGTTATAGGCTGCATATTTGAAGAAGAAAACTGACAAACGAGTTTGCTGAGAAAAGAGAGAAAGCAGTCTGGGAAAAGTCTTTGATGAGCAGCTAGGAAAGCTCTGGGTCAATGCTCTAACCAAAACCATCGTTTTGTGTCTCACAGCCTACCCCCCACTTAACAACAAATAAATAAGTATGATTAATAATTTGATCTTTACTTGAATCTTTCAAAGGTGTAGATGCCTGACAAAAGCTTTTGTGGCTTTGGATCCTGAGCAGATGGAAACACCAGCCTGTTCTCAGTCCCAAAGAACTGAAGAGAGAGGAGGTGTCTGAAACATGCCTGGTTCTCAGCAGTTCGTCCATTATTTCTTAATTCTATAGTCAGAGCTCTTGGTACTGTTTTGTTCTCCCTGATAATCCTTGAGTTTACTTATTTAAGCTGGCAAGAATGGATGAACTGTTCCTCATAACAAAAGAAAAATAAGAAGATGATTAATGGAAAAATCCTTTGTGTTCAGTAGCAGAAATAATCCAAGTGCAAGCAAAGGCAGATAGTTGACAGCAATTTTGCTTACTATGTCTGTTATCTCTCACTGTCAGCAGGTTTTTCTTGCCAACCAAAACTTGAAAATACTTAATTTCAACACAAAAATATTTTCATAGGTGTCACCAACCACTCACAGTTAGAAATAAGTATAAAAGTAGTTCTTTGCATTTCATCTAAATGAAGTATGTTTAGTATAGGCAATGTTTTACAATTAAAGAACTAGCAGATAGTGGGGGATAGGTATTTAATGCTTTTGACAGCTAGAATTACTTATCACTTCATTAAGTGCGAACAAAGGAGATGAAACAACTTGCTTTTGGATAACTAATTCATACTACCTAAAACGAAAACAAATAAATAAATAAATAAAATAAACAAACATTTAAAAAAAACAACAACAACAAAAAAAAAACAACCAAAAGTTTACCATGCTGTTTTGTCTCTAAAAAAACCAGAAGTACCTGCTAAACAAAACACAAAGGTATTTCAGTTCATAGACGTTTTTCTACTTGGTCTAAATCTAACTATGAAAAGGTACCAAATCAGAGTTAACAAGTTAAACAACTGTTCTGGGTTCCTGTTCACAAACAGAACCAGCTGCCCTGGTTACTGCAAATCCAGGAGTGAATTTAGAAATTCTCAACAGTACCAAGGCTTCAGGTGCAATTAGAAACACTAGATGAGAAAGCCATGGAGAGAAAAGCAAATCAATCCTCTGTGTGCTTGAGATGAAAACATTCTTCTCTCCAGACACTTTCTCCTCAGATCACGTCAGTAAATCTTGAAGAAAATGTGGCATGACACAGAATTTAAAAAAATATTTATCTCAGTTCATCAAAACTGCCTTTTATTTTCGCATCTCCATAGGCTCTCAGCCCTTTAGAAGAAATTACATCTGTCTGAAGTGTACAGTAGCCTAATGCTCGCGATAATGATAAATATGGCCATTCCAGGTAATCATATCCATCAACGTAATATAGCAGGGGTATGCGCATTTATTCAAAACTACTATCCCTACACAAAGGTCAGCTCTCTGAATAGCTAAAAACGAACTGTGATTCTAGAGGTATGGGCTAGGTAGGGGGCAGAAATACTGCAGAACAATCAATCTCGGTTTATATTGAGTGGAGGCTGTACTATGCTACATATAAATGCAGAAAAACCTGCCTGCCCTGGCCTTTCTTAGTACAGTTACAGTGCAGAAAAATCGATGAAGGGACCTTATACTTGGCTATGTAACATTACATATTTGAGCTATTTCTAGCAGTTTCCCTGACTTGCCTTTCTCTGACCACTGCTTTTCTAATACTAAGAGAGAACTACATGTCTCTACTGCTAACAACTGACAGGAGGATCAAATGAAACAAAAAAGCAGCTAGTAATATACATCTTGTTTTCTGCAAACACTTGGATGCAGACTTCACAACTTGGAGTGTTCACAGTTTTAAGTATAATCACTGCAGATACATCAGCACTCTGCAAGCACTGTTAACACTCGTGTCATCTCAGTTTGCATGGAACTTCAGGCAACTAATAATTAAGAATTTACATGAGATTATTTTCAACCACAGAGGCAGAAAAATGGCAGAAAAATAGCACTTTCAGTAAATTATTTAAAGATGTGTTTGAATTCATCAGACTGCACAGGTTTTTTTTCCCTCAAACTTGGCAAAGAAAAAAAGCACTTCTAAAGAGACAAGAAGCCTGCAATTCAGCAAACACCTATGTACTTCTTGAGCAATCCATTTGAAGTAGACTCCGCAAGTTAAAAATAAAACCTGGCATAGAAAAAGAGGCACGATGCTACAGGCTGGACACATTCAGTAAGAAAACAAACTAACAAAATGAAACTGAGCAACCACTTTAAAGCCAATTGACTTCCAAACAGCAGACAGTAAAAGAGCATGCATTATTATTTCTTCAGAAGGAAAAAAGGCAGAAATACTTCAAAGTTTTCAAAAAATAATCGGAACACTTTGTGGAATCTTCAAAAACGCTAACAAGTGCTTTTTCCAGAGAAGCACGACACAGGAGTAGTAGACCAGATTGCATATTGATCATTCAGATAACACTAAAACCCCTAACATACTGTTAAAAAACCCAAGAACCCTGTGTGTCACATTAGGAAATATGCCAGAACTGTTGGCAACTGAAGGAGTACAAAGCCTTTACAAAGTTATCATAGAATTACGTTTTGATTCTTATGACATTTTGGGTCTTTCTATTTTTATTTAAGAGGGGAAAAATACAAAAAACCAAAGCATATTTATCTTTCAAACACAGTATGCTAATATAATTATTTTTTTTACTCACGTAACACAATGCTTTATTACACTACAGTATGTTGGCTGCATACACGTACTAAACCCAAAGGATCATAAAAGTCCCCCTAAGCAAACATTATCAACCAGTAATATCATTTTAAAAGAAGCAAGTCACTGATTTCACAGTTCTTGATAAATTTCTTTTACTTACTTACTATAAACTACTGACAATATGAAAAGCATATATCCCACAGGGACTATTTCTATTATTTTTCCTTTAAATGTCTTTCAGTCACACATAAAAGCCTTCTCTAATCTGCCAGTACAACCACAAATCTTTACCAAAGAAAAATCAATGTTTGTAACGTGAGAGAAGCATACTACCACCGTTTTCATTTCTGCTCACTGTGAAAATCTTAACTCACCTTTTGTAAGCAAAATGAGTTGCCAAAAGATCTCTCAAGCATAATTCCTACATATGCTTTTGAAAATGAGATTGTATTTATTACCTAAACAGTTTACAAAATTGTATCGGCTAATGCAGAATGTCTGTTACTAAATATATTTAAAATTAATATAATTTAAATTAATGTATTTTGAATTTCTGACAAATACAGTGAAGACTCAAGATACAAACATTTGATCCACAACTAGCTGCATTTCATAAAGCAAGCTATAAACTTGTGCCTACACACTGTAAACAAATGATAAATAACATGCATAAGAAAAGGAACTCTTGTAACTTTTTTGTTCACTTTCTAAAAACTGGTTTAGTAAGACCTAGACCCAACTCAAATATAAAACAATATTTAGCTATAACTTATTTTGCAGGCAAAAAAAACCCAAAACATTGTTGCAATGAAACTCAACCTAGGTACAGCAATGACATAGTATTTGCTACCAAAAGACCTATAAGCTATCAGACTTATAAGCAAATGCCTTCCTGTTCATGAAAACATAAACCTTATCACACCATAAAAACGTTTAGTGAACTCTAAAACAGCTCACAGTGCATCTAATTCTACTAGCAACAGCAAAAGAACCTGGGGTTTACTAGCACGTTCATTAACTCCTGAGCCTATCTGTTGAGGCAAGTTTTCTGACAAAGCTTGTGTCCTTTTTCTTCGCTGCTCTTTCCTCTTTTTTGGACAAAAACATTCTCAGTACAGATCCAAGAACTGAATCTCTAGACTGCTATGTTTCCTTCCACCTGAATATGTTGACCTTTAGTTGCTGCAGGCTAATGCAAAGTGCTTATGCAAGTAGCAACTGTAAATGTGCAGCTCTGAAACTCAAAAGACAAAAAAGATAATAAATAAGTAAAGAAATATGCCATGTATTCAATGGAGAGTGGATAGTCCTAATAATTCTCACAGAAAACTGGGGTTTAATGCACTGACAGAGGGTACATGGCTTCATGTTTTCATTTCTAATTCGGTAATGGCTCTCAAACACAACTAACCTTAAATTCACCGCTACAGCAAACAAGGACAGATATTTACACGTTTTTTAAACATATAAAGCACAAACAGAAATCATACATTTAACAAAAAATCTCTCGCTAGACTAATCAGAGTGATGGGGATGTTCTACCTGTATTTCGGATACAGGTGCCTACTGACATTACAGCCATTCATACCTTTCCCAACAGGGCAACTTGTTCACTTTCATTTACTACAACCCTATTTTCCACTTTTTCCATATTACCTTTTTTCTTCTTAAATCCCAAATCCAGTGAAAATACACAAAGCAAGAATTCATTATTAACAGTCGATGATGACTGTTTTGGAACATTCCTTAAATGCATTCACTCTGTAGAAAGCTCAAAAATATCAAGCACTTCATATGAAATACTATGATCTTTTTTTCACCCTTTATGAAATGTGTCATTTTGTAGGGAGAAAAAAATTACAATTCTATCACAAAACCTTCATGTTAAATAATGGAAGCAGGTATTTTCATTTCACCCACTGAAACACCCACAAGGTGTTTCAGTTTCCAAACCCAAAAGGAAAAGAATGATCTCCATCTATTACTCAGTTTACCACAAGTTTTACTTTAATATTACAGCAGCCTTTAGAGACCTCAGGGTGTATGGAGTTTCCTCTTTTTACTTTTAATGAGCCTGTTAAAGTTTCTGAAGTACTGCCTGATTTAGACCTAAAGCAGACAACCTGATATACATAGACTACATTCGCGTATGGCTTTTTAAGAAAGAAAAGTAACTAAAAGGACATTAGAAAAAAATTCCAGGTCTTCTGCATTAAATCCAAGGGACTATTTGGCTTCCCTTTTTCTAAAATCCTACCTTTGCCTCAGTCCTTAAACAGGAAAACCAGGTGAAAAGAGCTGTGCAGTATTTTACAGCAGCCAAAAAGTTGTGGTTTGGTTTTGTTGTCCCCCCTTATCACAATTACTAAACTCTTTATTGGGCAGCATGCCAAATGTGTTGCTTACAAACTGAGGAAAGAGGACTGAGGTTATTACCTTTTATTTAATGGACTTTCATGTTGTTCAGAAGGTGTGAAAGCCTTTATCAAATTAGATTAAGAAACTGGGATTTATGTCACCTCATTTCAAAATTACTGACTTTTAGACATCTAAGCCTGAAACAAACACCTTAAGCTCTTTCATATACAAGACAGATGAACAAACCACCACAGTTTGATTTATTTGAGCTTTCTTCAAGGAGAGGAATCACTCTCTAGCACTCCTCGATTTTACACAGCTGACAGTGGAGGAAGTTCTAGGAACCATCTTTTAGATGACAGAGTTAAAGAAGAATTCCGCTAACACATTCTAACTGGTTCTAGATATATTAATTTAAATAACTTACCCTCTACTGTGAGAGTACCCATTTTGGATTCCAAAAAATCAAACAGTGTGCTTGGTGCAGACGGTCTGGCATTTCCTAGCTCTTCCTCATCTTCAGATCTAATTCGGCCTCGGCCCTTCCCTTTACCTGTAAACATCACAAGTTACTTGTGAGTGGGAAATAAATTCACAAGAAGTGTACACAATTTTTCATTTAGAAAATGTTTTTATTTTCTATTAAAGAAAAAAATGTATCGACAAAATAGATACAGACATTTTCCATTTAAGGATATTCAAATCTGTGACTTCAAAAATTTTGATAAGAATACAATACACGGAGGCTTTCTCTAACTATTTGCTTTACATTTGTGATGCATTCTAACTTGCAGGAAAAAACCATGCAGATACACCCTTCTATAACTACATTAGTAATCCACCATACACAATTCCTTTGCTTGTAAACGCCGTTTTAAAGCTCTCTTTGCATGTTTTACCTCTAGGTGGTGGTCCCTGAATGAGTTTCTGTTTATTGTTGTTCAGAAGAAAATTTAATGCTGCCTCTAGGCTATTACTGTTATCCATAAGTGCCTGTCTTGCTGCTTCTTTGCTGAAACCCATCTCTGTTATGTGTTTTAGAGCCTTTTCGTCAACCTGAAATAAACAGTACACACAGAACTAATCATAAGATACAACAAAGACTCTATAAAACCATCAGATTTTACTTTAATTTTCATTAATTTTTAACTGAAACACTACTTCACGTTTTGCTGATGGTAACTATTTCAGTTTCATGTAAGATCTTCGCATCTTAGGTCCAAACAAATGGCTAGTAGAGGGTTTTTTAACATTATTATGATGATGATTATTAATTCAACAGTTTTCAGTTCTCATATTATTCAGATTTCAAGCACAAATTCCCCTAGCCTACCTCGTCCTTCACTGCACACTAGAATAGGATGACAGGTTGTAATATACTTTCTGAGATGAAAACTAAAAGGAATCTCTTGAAGTAATACTAGTTTAAAAACTAGCCATTTGTTCCCACTTGAAGCCTTTCACAAATTTTACAGACAATACAAAACCTGGTTATACATTTCTTTAAACATGGAGAAAATATAATTGCTAACGGTTCTGTAGAAGCAAGCAAAGAAATACAAACAATCTACTTCACAGAAATACAGGCTTTCTTATTCTAAACATCATAGAGCATGACAAAAACGTAAAGCAGAAATCACAGAGCATTAATTACAGAAAATAACCTTAAATGTACACTGTGCTTTAAAACATTCAAGTGAGAACTGCCTCTTCTAGTGCAGACAGTCCTACATGCACTAAACATGAAATGGGACTAGGCCCTCTGTCCTTCCTCATCTGATACCCAAACAAATGATGCCAGGTAATCATCTACTACAGCAGCTGTAACCAAATACATTCTTCACTGGAGCCCACAAACATTCATTATCCATGCTTTAAGATCTTAAAATCTTTACTTATAACTTAAGAAGGTTTTCTATATATGCTTAGTGGGTTTGTATTTCCTTCTTCTGAACAGTGCCTACATATGGTAAATGACATTATACTAAGTTTTGTAAGTTAGAAGAACTGCCATTTTACAGTGTAGTAAAGACAAACATCTTGCAGTTCATAGAAAAACCAGAAAACTATATACTTTAAACAAGTCTAGGTTTTGGGGTTCTTTTGGCGGGAATGGGGGAAGTATCTATCTAGTTTGAGGGGGGTTAAGTCTATTTAGGTAAAGGCATACGTGTCAAGAATGACAAGGTCTGCCACTGCTGCTACACTGGGCAGAGGGATGACTAAATGACCTCTTGAGGTCCTTTCAGCCTGTGCCTCTACAATTCTCTATTGACATTTCTGAGCAAAGTGTTGAGGACGAGTGCTGGAGGCTCTCCTTGCTGTGAGATGATAATACATACTACACAAACAAAACAGTAACAGGCAGTTACTGTTCCTATTCTCATTGTTAAAGCTTTGGTAAAAGTAGGTGGAAAATATTCAACTAGAAATTATATTTATAATCAATATTTTAATACTGATTTACTGAGTTACTACACTGTTACAATGCCTCTTTCAGTCTGCTTTCATCGCTCAAATTAGAATCATTGGGTTTGCATACTTGGAAATTCCTCTCCCGAGTTGTTCTTCACAGCAAATACTTCCTCCATCATAAACTTTTAGATTGCTGAAGCAATCAAAACTGAAACATCAATGACTGCATATCTTACACCTACTTAATTCAATGCAGCCATCCTAAAGAACACCTCTTAGTAAGTAAAAACTGATGAAATACATGGGAAGGTGATGTTCTGCATTAAGGGGCACAGTTCACACCGTCCAATAGTAACCTGCCTTACTCAAAAGAAAACATTACTTGTGATAACATAAGCAACATTCCCATGTCACAACAAAAGTATTTCTATTTTGTTATTTTAAATGTCTGAGTACACTTAGTTTTGCCAACGTTAAAGAAATGGTTTAAAACAGACTCTTAAATATTAATTCAGAATAAAAGTTACATTAAAATATTATTTGATGTGTTGAAAATGAAGGATGAAAGTCATCCTGCCCAAATTGAATTAATGTTAACATGCAAAAACTATCAAGCTTATTTAAACAAGAAAATAAAACTACACTGTAATGTCCTATACCACATATATCACTACTTTTCTTTTGTAAGGACTTAGTTTTAAATTTTACTGGATAGGATAAAGTGGGTTTTGTAAAAATAAACAACACTGATACTCATAACTATCTCAGTAATGTACAAAAGCACTTTAAGTATTCTAAACAGAATTCAAAACAAACTGAAAGGAAAGCCACTATTCCTCAGGGTCTTTTGGCTTTATCTTTGTTAATATGGTTTTTAATATTACACGTTTAAATTTCCTTTTAAGTCTTCTACCTTACCAGTTCTCGGTAGACGCCTTCATTCTTTCCCTCAGGTTTTGTTATCCTCTCTTTCTGGAACAGTTCCCTATTTCGATTCCCTCCAGCACTCACACTGAGATTACTTCTGCTATTACCACCACCTCCTCCAAATGTCTTGGTCTTCAGATAAGCACAAACAGAACATTTCAGTAAACAGAACTTAAGAAAATAAGGCTTAATATTTAGCTAGTAGAAAAAGCACAGTAAATTTGATGCAGCAATGTTTTTCATGGTTATGCTTTGCATCAACAAATAAAGCATTAATTTACACACATGCATTTATTACGCAGGCATTTTTTCCCCTTTGCCCAAATGAGGCTGTAAAAAGAGGACATAATTCTAGGTTTTTATGACTTACCAAGCAAATCTGAAAAATAAACTATAAGGAAAACTGAGGGAGGACATAAAAACTCTGACATGTTAGAACTAAACTTCCTAGCTGTTCTTTCAGACTGAAGGAAGCAAATTATGGGGGTTTGGGATTTGTGATTACGTGCATTTATTACTTAAATCTTATTAGTTAAATTGTAAAAAACGTATTTTTAAATAGTGGCTCAAATCAAAATCAGATCTACAATAACATAATGATATGTTTAATTATTCGCTTTAGTAAGAATATACCCATTAATCCAAAAGGACAAATTTTTGATATATCTTTTTAAAGATATGTCAGTAGAATTATAAGCAGGCAAGCATTAGAAAGCATTTGCCATTTAAGAAAGAAATACTTAAAATAACACAAAAGATAAGTGGAATTATCCTCATGGAATTATCATAAATCGTACTAAGCAAAATGCCATACACGTGCATTCTAACCTCCTTGCTCTTTGCTACTTCTGCAATAGCAGCTGTTCTCTGCTTTTCAAATTCATCATTGTCCACAACAGTTTTCACAGTATTTGTCATTTGCAGGGTCTTTCTGCGATCAAGGTCTCTGCTGTCCACTTGAGCATGAGAGGCACATTTCTGAAAACACAAAAGAAAGTTTTAATTAACTCTTCTGCCTAGTCTCATTTGAAAAAAATAAAGTATTATTAGAGTAGCACAACTTTACATAAAGAATATGATCGCAAAACTGTACACCTGTATGACTTACATCTATATGCCTTTACCAAAAACACACTCCTCGGGTCCACTAAAAACGCCAACGAGTTTTACATTTTTAAGCTTAGTTCATGATGCAGCTATTATGATTCTTGTAAATACCTTTGGCGTTTAAGAAAGGACTATGTCAGCACCTAGAAGGTCCGACCAGAAGAATCAAAGGCTCCACATATTAAATAATAATTTTAGCTTGAAATTGAGAGGAAAAACATTAAATATAAATTGCCATAGCAAAGGGACATTTTTAGATTCAAATGATCGTGTTTTGATAGCCTTTATCTAACTGGAACCAGGCCCCCTAGATATCACGATACAGTTTATGAAGAAGCATACTATACCTGCCCAAAAGGTACAAAAGGAGGAGGACCACCTTCCGTTCCAATGTTACTCCTATTGTGTTTTGCTAAACTCTGTAAAAGAAAATTGGCAATTGATAAATTGTAAACAGAAAACAGATTATATGGTAAATGTCTCTAGTTCAGAATGTATATAAAACTTCCAAGACGAACATTTTAGGTATTAAAACTAATGATAATTCTTAAAATCCTGAGGCACTTAAGGAAAAGGTTGGATGAGGGGCAGGAAGATGAAGAAAATTATGAAAATTTGCAAAATCAAGCACTGGCACAGGTTGCCCAGGGAGGTCGTGGGGTCTCAATCCTTGAAGATATTCAGAAGCTGCCTGGACATTGTCCTGGGCAACCAGCTCTAGGTGGCCTTGCTTAGGTGGGGATGCTGGGTCAGATGACTTCCAGAGGTCCCTTCTAACCTGCCATTCTGTGAAAGTCATGAACCCATGCAGAAACAAATATTGAAAGGATAAAACAGAATACAGCAATTCTAGATGTGAAGGCTGTGTGTAGGCTCTCCCTAAAAGACACCTCTTTTTGCCGCTGCTGGAAGCAAAATACTGTGCCAATAGGAAATTTCCCATATGGCCTCATGAAAAACGTGGTACATATACTAAATTGATCAGCAGACCTTTGGATTGCAAAGACGGTAACAGTGAAACTACTGATTACTGATACATAGTATCTACAGAACAGAAGTGCCCTAAACTCTCAGCCACAATCAGTCAATCAGTGACCTAGATCTGAAAACAAAGCATCCTCAAATAATACGAGTTACCAGTCACCAGCAACAGTAAAAAGATGAATTTGTAAAAGACTACATTAAAATATCTGCTCATAGTTTATACACTTTTTCTTTACAAATTGGGACAACAGCAGCAACCTGCAAGAGAATGAAGTTCACTGAAAAAACTGACATTCGGTTATGTGTTCATTATTTCGTATTACACAGCAGTATTTGGTTTCAGAAGTAGAAAAAAGAAGAGCAGGTCCTTAATGCTGTTAAAATGTTTCGAAATTACATTTCCTATAATGAATCTGTTTTATCATCTTCATTTCTTATTGTCCCTTTTTTCCTACCGAAAAGTCATGCATGATTACATACATCATTGACTACTCCTCACTGCCAGAGAAAGTTTTAATTACTTAAGGCTATATATGACATTTACTTACATATTTATTACTGAGGTAAAACTGATTTAATTCCATCATGTGAGACATAGTATAAATGTTAATATGCTTCAAGCCATTAAGATTATCAGAGAATTTCTTAAAATTAGTAAGAGATTCATTTGACTATCAAATCAGAAACTTTTGGTCCACTCTTTGCAAGTTAACCACTTTTATTCAGGAACCAGAGACCATTTTCTAAATAATTTATGGTTATTAATTCCTTTCAAGGGTGATTTAAAAAACTAAAATTCCTTTTCCTCATGCCTTGGAGCAAAAACCACTAATAAAGTAATTCAATAAATTATTAAAAACAAAGCACTTAGAAGCATAGCAATCACAAAAATTTTCAGCTTTAGTTTCAATCAGTTCACTTGAAATTACGACCTAATCAAGGGCAGATCACTGTAGCATGTTCATCATACCTTCCAGTATCTAGTTAGTGAAGCAGCAGTAATTTCTTGTCCAACCTGCTTTGCTTCCCAAGGGTATACAGACACTCTAGGTCTAATAAACCCTACACCTTTTTCTGGCTCTAGAGAAATGGAGGCAATTCTGGAATGAACTCCAGCACTGAATCAAATTATAATAAAAATATTTATACCACAGCCTAAGAACTTGAGCATTTGATCATAGCTAATTCCTCATGTGCCCTAATCAGGAAGAACATGGCTAAGTTTAAGGTCATCTTTTGTTTTTTCTTTCCCAAATCAGAATCAAGGGAACGCATACAAGAAAAGCTACTGCTTGAATATGTATTTTGGCAAATAGCAAAAAAGCACTTCAAAACTGCATATTTACTAGCATTTAGCTACATGGATTTTGAATCATTAACAATTTATTGCATGAAATTCTCATCCAGAATGGAAGACCTCTGCCTCATGGTAAGTAACAGCCTTGGCACTGTCTTCTCAGGTACTACAATCTGCTGAGAAGTGAGAACAACTGCTCTGGACATTAAATTTCACTTTCTACAAAATAAAAGCAAACTGGCAACAAGAACACTATTTTTAAACTTGCAATTAAATTTACTTATAGCACAGCAGTAACTACCATTTACAATGAACTTTGCTGTAAATACATTTAGTATGCTTCTCTTACCCTTTCTGCTGTGTTTGCATTGTGACAGTAGAAAAATATTACCATGGAGATCTCTTAAGAAACAAAGGTTTACAATCTGAAACTGAACTCCTAAATATTACATACTATTATACCTTCGTATTTCTTTCTAATATGAAGTATACATAAAACTATTCCCTTTCCCCATCAGGTACCCTCAATATTTAGACTCACCTTCACAAAACAGAAAAATCATTAAGCATACAGAGAACTTTACTTTTAGTTAATGTGCAGTTTGACAGATTCTGTTTTAAACATGTAAGGGCCTACACTAAAACAGTCTCATCAATCATCTCAGCAACATTTGCTTCAGCTTTCGCATCACATATTGTCTGATATTTTGATCAACAGCAATACGAAGTACTCTTCCTTCATAACAAGGGTACCAGCAGTATCTCACAGAAACTGATTGAAACACCAGTTATGACCAAAACATTTCCTCACTCAAATATCTTTGAGAGTTGACAATAATCTTATTTGTCAACCATTCTCTTCCGCAAAGCTTTCTGAACAGGACAGAAACATCAAGTCCATGAGGAAGCTGCTATCAAAGTAGCATCTGGCTTCTATATACCTGTTTGAGCCCTATCTGTCTAGCTGTCAGTCCAGATATAGAACTGAAAGTACAATTTCCAGTGGCTATGCATCACCTGTCCAAACTGATCTCTTGTCACCCACAGCTTTTCTGACATGACCACATTCATGCCGGGAACATGATCATGCTCTGTGAGCTGGTCACTGAGAAAAAGAAAACAGTACTCCGGCAAACTGCAACATGGAACCAAAGAATTGAGGGGCCAGCAATAGGAAATAGTTAACTTTCTGTATTTTACCTTACCAGAGTAAATTAGTGAAAACTTTGTTACCTCTCTTTTAACCATACTGCATAAAGCCAACATAACTTGCTAGAAAGTGTTGAAAGTTGTTGCAGTCAGCAGCACACCAATGGTTATTAAATGGTTTCCTTCTTGTAAACAGAACATGTCTGAGTTATTTCTTGACACTAACCTCAAAACCAAATTAATATTTATAAAGCCACATTTATTTGTCAAAGCTCGGATAGAAGAAACACGAAAACAGACTGTCAAAAATATCACCAAGAAAGCTAACAAATTCTACTGACCCTTCTCTTACGAACTAGATGGCATTCTTGAGAATGCATTAGTTCTATGTGTCTCTCTTCCATCCCATCAATCTTAAAACTTAGTGCCTTTTAACTGGAGAGAGAACACACAAGACTTTATACTAAATATGAAAAAAAACAATAATGTTTCTGCTGTCAGCCCCAGAACCTTCTTTTTAATTAAATAGGCAACATCATTTAAAACCAGGAATGTTTGTTTTGGGGTTGTATTTTTGTTTGTTTGGGGTTTTGCTTGTTTGGTTTTGGTTTTTTGTTGTTGTTTTTTTTAAACAAACTATTCTCAAATATAAAAGCACAAAAGAGATGCCAAACAATCTACTAGAATGGACACTGTAACTCAAATGTTCAAATATATTTTGGCTCAGTTTGCTCAGATCTATAAAATACAACCAAACAACTGTGCCAAAATTAGTATCAGCATCAATAAAAGCAGTACTTTACACAGAAATGGCCACTGTATTCCTAAGCAGGAGCTCCGTTACAGACAGGGATGTAAAACTGCATAGAGAGGTGCATGGTAGTAGTAGTGATAGTTTATCTGACAAGTATTTGGGACTGAAGGTAGGTAACAACCTTCCTGCCCTAGGAATTTCCACTCATTTGGGAGAAAACATATGAAAAAGTCTTCCTGCAGCAACTTCTGTTCTATTAGGACAGGAACCAGGGTAAAACAGAGTAAAGGGATGTGGGAGACAATGGAAACTATTTGATTATTGCCAAAGAGAAGTAACTGAGAGAAAACTCCACAAAGGGTCTTACAAGTATTTATGGCCTATTGAAAGATATTAAAACCTCCAATTTTGTGTTTTTAATCAGAAATTTACCCAAAGAACTGATGATATCTGCAATGCAGAATTCATAATTAAGATTACTAACTTCAGTGCTTCCCAAACACTTAAAATATTTTTTTTTTTTGCCTCAAAATATATAGTTTGTAGATGGCAACTGAAAAAGGCATAATTTTATAGTATTCTGATACCAAGCATACTGTTTAAGAAAGCAACAACCCATGACTGCACTAAAATAAATTTAGTACATTTGATTAATGTTTTCAATCCCTGCAGAATATGAAAGGAATCAGTTCCCATACAAAGATCACTTATAATTTCTTCATTTGCAACATTACACATAAGACCTATTCACATATATTTGGCTGCATTCTTAAAAATATTAGGACAGTACAGTGCTAAAATCTTATCATATCAAAGTTCACAGTCAACACATTAGGCTTGGTATCATTAAACTTAATACACATGCTGCAACACAGGCATTTCCAGTGGTGTTACCTCACCCTTTGTAATTCCCACTTTTCTATGAGATGCTCCACTTCACCTCCAAGAACTGCTGTGTTACTGTCATCCAACAGCAAGAATCCATTTCTCACTTCAACAATTCCTGAAAGCTTAATTTTTGTTCCAGGTGGAGTGTTCAGGCTAAAAATAGAAACAGAGCCAAATATTTCATCTATTTCACAAATATATCTATTGATATTCTGCTACCAAAACCGTATAAAACTCTAATCCTACTGTACTTCTAACATTGTCATACTTCATAATACAAAATTAGCATCAAAAACCTTTGCAATAATTCCTTCAACATGCATAATATTTTTCAATAGTTTTATTGGAACACTTCCCATCCTTTACATGAAAATGTCATACTGCAAATTAGATTCTAACAGAGATGAATGTTAGCAAATTGCCTGTTTGGTTAGAATCCTATTTAACAATATCAAACTAAGAATGCGATTTGTTTAGACTAAAAGAAAGTATCTCAAAGTCAGTAGTCTAAGCTTCTCATCCTAGGATGTATTTATAGTTAATAGAGGATCTCCAGATGGTTAATCATCTAATTTTAGACATTTAACTTAAGAAGAAACAAAGAGCTGTTCAAAAAGAAGCTTCCCATACATTACTAACAGCCAGGACTGTACCAGAATAAATATAAAGACCATTCATCTTGTAGTGCTGCTTCTCTTATTACTCTATCATCTAAAAACATACGGATGCTTTCTGTGGTCAACTCCCATGAGAAGGTAGCTTACCTTCTTTTCATGTGAATCTACTCTGAAAAACAACAGCAGCTGCATTAAAGAATCACACATCTCCAACCCGTAATTAAAATACATGACAAAGCAGCACAATCTGGAAACCTATTTCTCTTGTGAGAAACAGGACACAGTCGGTTATAACCTTTCAACTGAGACACAGTAACCTCCTTATAATACTCTGAAGTTATTGCTGCAATCACAGGACCATACCACATGGTAAGGAACATTCACAGGGGAGTCAGCTGATTTCAGCACTACTGGCATTAACCTTAGCAATATTAATGAACTTTTGGTATTGTTCTGATAAAAGAAAAGGAGATCAGAAAAAACACACAAGAAAAGAATACAGAAAAAGAAATTAACATTATGCAAAAAGTGGGAGGGGGAAACCCTACTAATTAAGAACTTGATTTTAAGGAAAACTGTGATTTTTATGTACTGAATTCGGTACTATGTACTGAAACAGGATATTATTCCAGGTTAAGAGTTCATCTTCAAACCTGAAACAACCAAATGTAACACAAATTAATTTCATACCATGTTACTTTGAAAAGAAGAGCTCATAACATTACTACAGAGTGATGAGCTCTCTGACATTTTTAAGCTTCTATCTAAAAGCTTTTAAATGATATCTTCTGCTTGGCATTCTAGCTATTTTGTGATTTAGAAATCTACTTACACAGGAGCCCGTTTGCCTTCCTTGTCTGTTCTTACAGTCACACTGGAATATGATATTTGTAAGTTTTGCTTGGTCAAGCTAAAATTAAAATATCAAGTGTTCTACCTTTTAAGACAGCACCACTCTAAATTGCAAGCTGGCTCCTGCTTAGAAGGAGCAGTTTAACAGTAAAAGATGACACTCAGAAATGACATATGTATTTATATCTAACTGTTGCAGCTGCAGATAAAAAGACTTTTTTAAAATCAAAGTAAACTGAAGTGAAAAGCAAAGCACACCATGACTCCAGAGACTAGACACTGGAGATAATTTTCAGCATCGTCGTTAACAAACAAAAACAAAAAAATCCCAAGTTTAACAGGAATTAGCTCTCTTACCCTTTGTTTTTAACTGAACAAATATTTACTAATTCAATCCAAGTTGATGTCTTGCCCATGGTAAAGCAGCACTAGTTTCATTAACTTAGGTGTGTCAGGCCTGTGACATTCCTGACAGGCAAAAGATCTGCTACTACTAAAAATTGGGAATTTAGCTCAAGTTTGCACACACCCACATGATGCCACATCAACTTGGACTCAGCAGATAGCTGCAAAAATCCACTTTCTTCCTTTATGTTCTTCAGCATAAACAGTAAAATACATTCATATACACCTTTGCCCGCTGAATTTAAGGTTCGCCTTTATATAAGGAATTGAGAAGGAAGCCTGTGATGTGAAGTAATTTTTCCATATATTACTAAGGACGCTTTCATTATTTTAAGGACCTTCAAGCATCAAAGTGTTCAAAGTGTTCAAAAGTTTTCAAAGCTGTTCACCTTATTTTTGACATGCTACTGTATTCTATAGCTGTGCAGCTTGTGTGTCCATCGGTCATCTGTAAACGTAACATTCTGGGAGCAGCCTGAGATTCTTCATTATCCTTTGGTGAAGCAACATTACGTATTTTCTGTATTTGCAGAACACATGGCCCTTCCAGCTATGTATGCAAAACAGAAAAGACAAAACTGTTAACACCATTAAGCAAACTAACTGTAATATCTAGACACACTAACAGATGCCTCCAGGCAAAGGAAAGTGTAACTTGATCAGGCAGTCATGTTCAATTTCTATCACTCATGTACTGTATGTTCTAAAGCATCATAAAAATGGCTTTTTCAGAGAAACAGTTGTGACACTTCATACATCTCTGTGATACTGACTATGGAAGAGAAGGGAATGGAAAGAGTTGGGGGAGCACACAAGCAAACAAAACCACACTTCCAACATCCCGTGGAGTCCAGGTAAGATTTCACAGGCTGTACTGCAGGGTCTTATTGACAAAGTGTTCTAAAGAAATGAAAAAAAAAAAATCTTTGAAGACTATCTGGTTGTATCAAAGTACATTTCAAGTACAAACGCTCTGTAAACACTAACTAGAAACACCACTTCTTCAAAAAGCAGTGCAATCAGAATGTAACAAATCTCAAGGGACATCACTATCTGTGGGTTATCACAGCACATCCTCCTATACACACCACAGTTTATGTTACAAAAAAACCAAACAAACCCCAAACCCCACCAAACCGGTGCATCACATTTCAGATACAGCTTAGTACACAGTCATTCTTATCCCCCTGAGAAGTAAAACTGATCTCTAGTAGCTAAGAAACCACAATAAAGAAGTAGTGCACATTTCATCTGCTTCTTCCCTTTGAGAAACAGAATAGGTAGCCCAGGAGAACACAAAATGAGAGCAGATAACCAGGAGGTGAAATGAGATAAATTAGAGGATGCAGAAACAGGACTTTATTTAGGATGAGAACAGAAGAGAAAGGGAAGTTGTGAGGAAGAAATTCCGAAGTATTTTGCAATGCTAACAAAGCATGAAATTTTAACAGGAGGAAGAAAACAGTCACTAAAAGGAACAAAAGCAGCACCCTACAGAGTTCACTACTTAAACAGTTTTGTGATTTTGAGACAATAGCCAGTTACATAAACTAAAACTTCAATGGGATTTTCCTATTCTTGGCACTTTCAAATAAATTTAAAATTGGAAGGCACTTGGATTCTTTATGACGTCAAATCAAACCATGGAAGATACAGTATTCTGGATGGAGGATTTCTCAAAAGTTGAAGATTTGTTTATTTGGAAGTTTTCTTATCTTTTTCCTTCAAAACTGACTGTTTGAAGAAGAGAGCATAAATAAGAACAACATTATTTTTAGCAAATGCTGAGTGAACCTTATTTTGTTCAATATAATTAATAATAATTAAAAGATCAACTCTGTTTCTCATATGAATGGAAATTCCCCCCCCCCTTTATTTCAAGGGAAGTAAACCTAGATAATCTAACATATAGTATGAAAACAAGTTCCCCTCCTCTACCAGTTAACTTCAACAAAGCTGGAAAAAAAAAACAAACAAAAACAAACAAACCCAAAAACCACACACCTGAGTAATTCTCTTCCAGATTTTTAAGAATGATGCTTTTTATAGTACTGAATGACCCACAGTGCCACATTTATGGGTTGCTTCAGTAGAGCGTACCCTTGTCATAAATTAACGCTAAGAGATTTAACACTATACAAGCTTCTCAAAGATGAAGCACCAAGCAACTGAGAAGCATTTCTAGTTAACGACAACTAGGTTCGTCATTCGTCTGTAGTGTCTACAGTAACTTTCCTACAATGGCATTTTCCTTCACAAATATCGAGTAAATTCTAGTTCCAAGTACTTGCTTTTGGTTTTAAGCAATTGTTTGGTAGATCCCTTACAAAATCAGGAGTACAAAGAAATGAGGGCTAGGCTAACTACGAATATACATGCTAATAGGTTCAGGGGTTTGTGTCTACAGGGTGAAGTATATACTACAATAAAGCAGAGCTGCACCCTTGTTGGACAACAGTGTCTGCTTCTTTAACAAAGAAAATTACATGTCACTTCAAAAAGCAGTGCAAACCAAGAATGGAGGTGTGTACTTTTCTTAAATACGCACACTAACACCACAATTATTTTAATGGACTTAATCAGGACCTTAGGTATCTACATCTCCCAGGCCCAGCTCAGCTCATTTTCCTTCTCGTCACATAAAATGAGCACACAGGGACAGAAGGAAAAAAAGTCAGTATTCCCACAAAACAAGGACAACCATCCCTAGATTCCAGGCACATCCAGAAGACCTATGCCAGTACTTCTTGTGTGGACTATTTTAAAGTGTCATTGTGAGAATGAAGACAGGAAAAAAAATATTATAGTAAATAAACAAAAATAGTCAGTTACGGTCAACAGCTACATTTACACATTTAATCCAGGAGTCAGCCAATCTGAAACCTCTTCAGCACTCAGGTGATGAATGTTATATACAAAAAGGTGAGACAAGTTTTCTTATCCAACAAAAACTTCTTGTAAATTATCAAGTACCCCAAGTAGCAAGGCTGGTTATATCCTGACTATAATCTTGCAAGTACATTACAAAAATGCAGCCTTCCGTTCCCTTACTAATACTTTGAACACTTCCAGGAGTAATGTTGAATAATATATCAGATAATACTTCCATCACCAAGGAAAAGGAAGAAAGAGAAAACATTTCAAGACATCAGCCAGATAAATTTAATTATTTCTAAAAAATGGACAATGTTTGTTTTGTGATTAAAGCAAGTTCTTTCTTTCAACACTTCTAGAACATGTAGCCTTTAAAAAAAGGGACTGCAATTTGACAACACTGTAATAATATCTGGAAGGAAGGGATATGTGATTTGCAAAGATAAATGGCTTTGTAAAGGTTTGTACATCTTACAGTGTTTTGTAAAGGTTAATGGCTATTCAGCATACCAAACAGATGACAGTGAAAAAGTAATAAATTAAATACACAGATCCAGAAACCCTAACGGCCCATCATGGAGACCTTAAGACTTCTTAAAACACTGACTGATGGGCCATTGTAGTGTAATTCAACGGCCCATCAAGTCTAACGTTTTCTCCTGGAAAAAACCAAGCTTACCACAGCGTGGGCACAAAGGCTAGACACACAAAGGCCACAGAGATGATTAGGAGACTGGAGAATCTCTGCTGTGAGAGAACTGGGGAACGACAATGGGCACCAAGTGAAACACAGGAGGCCCCAGCTGTCTGGCCGTTACCCTGGGCACCTGTCTTCAGGTGGCCCTTGAGCAGGGCTGTTGGACCAGATGACCTCATTAGGTCCCTTCCAACCTCAACCACTCCATGATCCTGTGACTGTTTTCTTGCATACAATCCCGTATTATTATTTAGGTAATGCCTTCGTTCTTAATTCCTAGGTAATACTACTGTAGCTTGTTTCTGGACGTAGCTTAAAGTTATTAAAACATCATTCACCCATGTCTAGTGAAGTTTATAAGCTACTTCAACATGAAGAAACTAATTTAACTACTTACATAACATCACACTCAGGAAAAAAAAAAATCCCCAAGTTAGAGATAAGATTTCAAACAATGCCCAGTAGCTGGCTAATGATTTTCAACAAGTTTTGCAATTATAGCAAATAGACTATATTCTACTATTTTCAAGACTGTTACTGCACTGTCCTCCTAGAGGCACTGCTTGGACACACTCAAACTGGTCGGAACCCAAAAACCAGTCAGCCTCTCACAAAGATTTAGTTAATAATATCTAACATATACTTTTCATACACTTTGTTCTTTTACAACCAAAACAAAACCCACCACCAAAAAAACCTGTAGGACATCAAAATCTACAGAGAGACACTAAAAGCAACAAAGCAAAGTTAGTTATATCAAAATAATGAAACAGGAAGTGGGAAGCATATGAGTAACCTTAAACAGGAATTGGAAAAATTATATTTTAGTTATAATAATATATTTATGATACATGTTATTTGTATGATATATAAAAGTATATTAATATATTATATTTCACATAATATATAGTTATATAATATATATTTTAAGTTATATTTTAACAGCTTACCATCAATCTGACAGTACTGAGAAACCATCTCTCTGAGCTCAGAAATGAAATCCTTTCTGAATGCTTCTTTGGGAATGAATGTTTCCATTGTAATGGAACATAAATACTCAAAAGAAAACATGTTATGCCTTAAGCATAACAACACTACTAAATTATACCTTATAACTTCATATTCTTTTCAATTTTATTCTATTAATACTTAATGTATACTTATATAGTCATCTAAATTAAAATGGGAGAGTGGAGCTTTTTCAAATCCTATGCAAATGTGGCCATCTTGTGGTTAATGCTGGTAGTATTATTTTTTTTCTTAAATCAGTAGAAAACAGTTATAAATGAGTGAATAAAACATTTTTGTGTATTAATGACTGAAGCTGATAACCACCTATAATGGTCAAATACCCATGTTGTTTCACACTGGGTCGCTATGCCAGCTTTTATGCAAATAGTTGCCTATTACACTAATACTACAAAATAAAGTTATTTTCCATGTGAGATGGAAATACATCATATGTTCTCAAGATACACAGAAATAATACTGATCCTAGTCTTGGATGAGAGGAACAACAGCAGCATATAATTTCTGTTTCCTGAAGCATTTCTGAACCACAAGTAACTACTTTCTAGTAACAGATTATATTAAGAAGTCTCTCCTGCCCCAACTGTATTTTAACTTGATTAAAGCAAATCCTCTCCTTTGTAAACACGTACTTCTGTAACATAAAAGCTAAAATACAAGCACTTACTAAGTAGTCAGATTTGCTTTATGTTACTCAAAAAAAAGTAAATACAGTTAAGCAAAGATTCAGTACACTAACAGCCAACAGTCTGGGCTAAAACCTATAAATAGGGGTCATTCCCAAACAGACCTTTTCTGTGTAATCATTACTTCCTTTCAAAACCCAAAAGATTATCATCTCCCAGCAAACGGTCAGCATGCGTATGGTTTTGGTTTTTTGGGTGTTTGGTTGGTTGGTATTTTTTTGGTTGGTTGGTTTTTTTAGAATAATTTTCTAAGGTCTATGATCCAAATAAAGACAGTTGACTGAACTAATTAAGACCAAATTAAATTTTACTATAAGTTCACATGTAAAAAGTCCTGGCTCCTCAACAATGCTGACAGAACTAAGACCCTAGGATTTAACAAGTACCATTTGTTAAACAAACATTTGTCTTTAACAAAGGCCATTAGGGGCCATAGTTTTCTTCTGTCCTGCCTGTTCCCTCCATCTTCTCAAATCCCTGCTGGTGCTGTCAACAGTCACTACCCAAGAGAAAAAAAAAATACCCTGTTCCTCTCTATATTCACTCTTTCATCGCTGAAAACGGCAAAATTCTGTAAACACTGATCTCTCTCAGCTATGTGACAATCTGAGAAACAAATAGCTTGAATCAAACAACTTTCAGAAAGAAAGTTTGGATTGGACTGGATTCCTGCAGCAGTCCACCTCTGACTGTAAGACAGTCGCATGTGGAAATTTACCAAGCTCCATTCAGCAACTGCTCCTTTGTTTTTATTTAGGACCCTACATATGTACTGTTTTGTACTGCCAGTAACAAAACTGAGAATCCTCAAAACGATGCACAGTAACACAAAGCAGAACATACACTGAGGGTAAAGCAACAGGTTTAATGGGGATCCTTGAAAATTAAACTAGAACTACATTTTTCTCACCTTTCAATTTTCTGAAATGTTCTGTTTCACAAAATACAGATGTATTTGTGTGTGAACAGGTGCAGAAGGTTTTTGGCATGAAAAGGTAGCTGTTATCCCGCAGGTATTTCAAAGCACTAACCACCACCACAGTTCTCAAGCACACATCCCTCGTTTTTGTGCACAGGTTTTGTACTTTTTGGAAACAAATGGCCCAATTGCACCTTCTCTAGTTTGAGCTGAGAAACATGAAAAACATGACTCAAGCAGCTAAAGTAGAAGCAAACATTTTAAAGTACGTAAATAGATTCTCATATATAATGTCCATCAAAGCTCTGAGGAATTAATGACACTTTTTCCTTTAATTTATCACTTGATCTACACAATGATAACAATAATTTAGGAAACATTATCTCTAAAGGGAATGGAGAAGTTACTAGGTGTATTCTCAAGTTATGACTGAAAACTGAACATCTATCCCTAAAGAAATCCTACTATAATGTATCAAAACTGAAAAAACACAGTTACTATTCAAATCACTTTGAACTAAAATCACTTGCGAACAGAAAAAAACAAAACAAGGTCACACATACAACCTCAATACTCTGGAGAATTACATTTAACCAAATACATTCGGACCTTGTCAATAGTACATGATATGAAATGCAAAATTCAGTAATACTCCAACTAAGCAACTAAGAAATGAACAGTTCAAAAACAGATGTCATAAAAAGCAATTCTTTTACTTGCTTTCCATATTTCAAAAACAGGATACTGAAGAGGAAGAAAAATACTAAAACCATAGATACTAGAAACAGCTAAATCAAATTCTTTTAGGTGGTAAAAAAATCATTTAAGCACTGAAGAATCTTGAACAGCAGGTTATCCAGAAACCTAAAGAGGTAAACCATCAGTTTCATAAAATACCACCTTTTCTATTTAAGTTACATCTGCAAAAAAACATAGGTCCTCATAATAAGAAATAAAGTTAATAAAACTTCACCCAGAAAGTTAATCAGCAATATATTGCATGCACAGACTGCTGCCTGGCTGAAAACTATGATCCTGCAATACACTGTCTCTCAAGTGTTCTTTTCATACCTGACGATAATGTTCAGGCTGATGTTCCTGGAGAAGCCAGTGTTTACAGCAGTCACAATTCCATTTAGACAATAGCATCAGCAGAAGAAATAAATCCCAACAGCTCTTAACAGCTTCTCTCATCAATCTTGCTTTCTTAGAACAAGCCCAACCCATTTTGATTTATCACTGTTTGAATTTCAACAGTAATGAAGTCTGCTTCCCCAGAACTTTCACATCAGTGATACAGCCAATCAATATTTGGAAGTTAGGGATAATGATTTGAATTGAGAACTACTAAGTTTAAAATAAAATTCCTTCATTTATCCACTCTCTTAACTGCATGTAAGGAAGAAAGCAGGAAGGGTGTACTGAAGAGGCCAAACCTTATTTTTATCTCAACATACGTTAAAAATTTAGCACATCCAAGTTTCAAGTATAGTACTGTTCTGCAGCATATGAAGTGTTACACTATCTAACATGGTTTATCCATATAGCCTGTAGGATACACAGTCACAGGAAAATTACATAGAGTGTCTACCTATAATGATGCATATTAGTAAGTAATACAGCATCAACATGTATCACTACGTGTCATAATCATACAGCTGCTTTACTTTACCCCTAAATCTGCTTTGTTGCTCTCACAAGAATAAAGGTGGGGAAAAAATTAACTTCTGAAACTATGCCAAGACCAAACAGGGTAAATGGCTCTTCAGTGAGAAATTAAGTTGCTAGGATTGTCCACATTTATTTAAGCATTTCAAAGTCGAGAAATAAAATAAAAAAAAAAAAATAAAATAAATAAAGAAAAGAGTCCTCTTTATGAAGCCTAGTGGGCAAACTGAGATGTTCATATATTTATCCTGTAATATGCTCAAATATTAGGCTTTTTTGTATGTGAAATAATGACAAAAATCAGACTAATGTACCACAAAAGGCTGTCATCACACAGAAATAGTGAAATAAAAATATTGTCTACCTTTTCCACCTTCCCACCATTGATGTCACTGGGGAGGAATTTCTTGCCAATCGTTCTTAAATCTGTCTGAAATTAATACAGAAGACAAGAGAATATTAACCTAAAACATCCTGTTTGAAAAATATGATCATTTTTGAATACGAAAAAGAAGGGTGTTTCTTCCATAAGGCCAACTATTTGCAGACTAAGAAAACCAACCCACTAACTGCATATGATGAAAAAAAATTTAACAACTAAAGTTTCACAGAAGAAATCCTTTTGTTTTTTAAATTACATTCTTGTTCTAAGCACATTTTCAAAGATGATTAAAACACTTTTAATAGATGAAACAAAATTACTAACTCTGAGATTTAATAGAGGTAAACTTCTTTCTTCACTCTCCATCTGGCACTTCAGAGAAAAGCGATTTTAGTTTGTCTGTTCTTACATGCACAAATCCTCCACGAAAGGTTGAGATTACTTTTGCAATTATACCTACAGTAAGCTTTAAATAGAACAGGCTGGTGCAGATTACTGTACTGAAGCTGAAAACCCTCCTTATTTATTATGATCATAAACACTTCCAATAGAAGGGCTAAATGTAATTACTACAAGAACTTGTACGCTAACTTGCCATTAATACATGCCAATGGACTATTGTTCCAGCATTCTAATCTAGAACTGAGCAGCACTATATTTTAGTATGTAAAATATTGTAAACAAGTGGTTTGTTCTGTTTTTCAGCAAGAAACATCGGTATCCTACATATAGAAAACTAACTGTAGGGATGCTTTTTTAGTGTATTTACTACAAGTATCTACAGAGTGGATAAATGCTCAACCCACTTTCAAGATGGCCATAGATAGTGGTAAGAAAGCACATTCAGTTTTCAGTCTGAGCCCACCTGAGAGAATAAACAAAAGGAGCAGAGAGGATACTCTTTGCAGAATATCCTCTTAAACCAAAAATTATTAAACCTCAAAGATGGACGAAATAGTCCCTTAACAATTCTCATTCACAATTTTATTAAGAAAGAGTACTTTTCTCTTAAGTAATCTATACATTGTTTTTCCCATTGGAACTACATACAGTTAGTAGAAAGGATGAAGTTCACATAAATCTGTATACAGTGCATAAGCTTCAAAACTTCAGAGTATGGACGACTGAGAGGTTTGAAACAAAGAAAATCTAAAATTCTCAAAACTCTCCCTTGTGATAGAACAAACTTTTAAAAAGAACAAATACATGGATTAAGTAGCTGCCCTTCACTGTTACTGAAAGGGAGAAGGCTTACTAATGTTTACCAGTGACGTTAGTACACAACACTTTTGATTTTATTGCTGCTTGTACTTTGACTTAAGATTTACATTTCATAAGCATAAAAATATTTTCCTACTGCAAATTATGTTCATTTTTTCCTCCTCCAGGTTTCGCAGTTTGGAATAGGTGTTATTTCCAAGTAAAATTCACAACCCATATATGCAAGGCGAGAGATAAGTACTGTTCTATATGTTAGTCACACAGATAACTGTACTCTTAATTAGCCACACAAACCTACACTTCAGCCATTAAATGTAACATTTTTAGCATGATTTGTCAGGAAAAAAGTTTTCACAATCATAACTTACATTAAGGGCAACTAGGATAATGTCATTTGTGTTAACTTTTTCAGAGGAACTTATGCAAGCTTCAATTCCTTCATCTGAAAGATACCTGTTAAAGAAAAGAAAAAACTATTAGAATATCACATGATGTATCTATTAGGCAAACTTTTTTCCTGTGTATAAGTTACTGGTTTTAGTTTGTATCTTTTGTGCTGGTGAAGCATAGATTTAAAAATACGTGGGAAATGGCTTCATGTAATCAGTTTCCTTATACTGAGATAAGACTAAGATTTATTCTTCCATAATATCTAAACAAAGAAAACCAAACCAATCCAAAGCTCTACTTACAAAGTAACAACCCCCTTCATACCAATTATTTTGACCTATACTCCTCATGCCCGCTCCCCGGAATTAAGAGAACTTGGTTTGAAGATCAACCATTTGGCCTTTACTTGATTATGTAGCATACTTTTTCATGTCACTTGTGAGTTAAAAACAAACCAAACCAAACTGAAAAACACCCATCCCACATGGAACACAGAACACAACATCTGTTTCTAAAGAGCAAGGATGTATGGTTAAGCTTTAAAGGGCTGGGGCACGTAACATATAACACTGTCATGCTATATAAAGTACTCTTTAAAAGGAATACATCCTATACAATGTATTCTTGCTTGCCTGGGCTACAAAGAACATGATAAAAATGGAAGCATATTACAGAGCATCAACAGTTAAATATGGTGAAAAAGTTTAAATAAGATTAGAAAATCTCCTCCACCATCACATTTGGAAATGGCATTTGTGACCCTCATGGTGGTAGCCTGGGATCAGTTTCTTCTTGCAAAAATTCTGTGAGCATACAATAAATCTGTTCATCTGAATAAGAAGTTAGTTTTAAATGGATTCAGCTAATCAATTCAAAAGGGTTGACATATTCTAACCTCCAAAACAATTTTTAAAAATAATAATAATTTTCACTTAAGTGGTCGGAAAGCGTGGGTTTTGTTATTCATTTTGCCTAATATTTTCGATTTGAAGCCCCAGTTTTAATTTTTATGTAGCTGGCAATCTGCCTTCTCTGCACAGCTCTTCATTTTATTTAAATACATGACAGCAATCATTAAATAATTGATATTTGCTAAATATTCAGTCTGAAACACAGTACTTGCCCAAATAACATTTAAATGACTACGTACCAAGAAATCACCATTCCCCAAGGAAGAATGATTTAAGAAAGCTTAATACACATTAATGAACATTAAAACAAAATATTCCTGAGTGCTTCAAGAAAAACTTCTTGTTAAAGACAATAATATCCACCATGCAACATATAAACAAGGCAAACGATTTGAAGAAAAATATTCAACAGGCCTTTTAAATGCCGAACATCACCCTCTCCAGCCCTGCCAGTGTTCCCAGACTAATGAATGATCCCAGCTGTGCTCTAACCTGACACTTGATGAGATCTGTTTAAGACAAACACTGACATCTAGCAAATCCTGAGGGAACAGACCACCATCACCAAAAAAAACCCCAGAAAACCAAACCCAAAACAACCCAAAACCCAGATACACTGAATGGGGAAAAAAAGCACATATAAAAACGTAAGAAGAAATAATTCTATTTTTTATATAAAAGGCAGATGCTTAAGAGTAAGAGGGTGAGATTTGGTGGCTTGCATGGGAATGCAGGATTTCCCAGATGAGTGATTCTGAGCTCGAGTACTACAAAGTAGTAGTTCAGATAACTAGTGTAAATTAGCAGATCTGCTTAGCTGGAGTCAGAAGGTAAAGTAGGACAGCGTTCCCACTCTGTGCCAGAGGAAACTAGAACAGATACATCCCACACGTACTATCCTGCTCTCATGGCTTCAACTGTGGTTTAATTACACCAGAAGACTTCGTAGAAAGAGCAATACTGTAAACTCTACAGGTTTACCTTCTGCCATCTTCAGCATAAAACGGAATATAAATTCAACAGCAGGGGTTAGGGAGACTACAAAAATCCATAAGCTGAGTTTCAGACTGTCAGGCAAGTCATGGGAAGATCCCTCCTCTTCTGCGCCTAATGTAAAAGAAGTCATTCTTCAACTCTACTGAAGCTAACAGGACTGCAGCTCTCCTGAAGAATTACTCAGCCTAGGATTTAGATGTAAGCACTACCACTTTCCAGCAAGAAAAAAAGAATGTTTTTAAAGACTGAATAAACAACAATCAGCCCTAGAATTAAATTTTCCTTATATAAGATAAGATTAATTCTGCTATCACAAAATTTGCTGCTAAGTCACAGAACCATAGAATGGTTTGGGTTTGAAGGGACAATAAAGATCACCTCGCCCCAACCCCTCTGCCACAGGCAGGGACATGTTCCAGTAGACCAGTCATGTTTTACTTTATCACTGCGAAGTGAAGATGCAGTCACAGCTGCCAAAATTCCACTCTGCTTTAGTAAAAGATTTCAGTTTATAACTTTATATGTATAAATTTATACATAAATTTTCATTTTAGTTCGTCTCACTACTTTGGATTTTTTTTGAGACAGAAGGATAAAGAGAAATCCACCGGAAAAGACTATTCATTTTTTACTTGTGCTAATATAAGCAACAGCACTTAGCAGAAACATTGCTGACTGAGATCTCTGCCAACGTAACAGAGGCACCAATCATGAAATGCCACTGGGGACATCTATTACTTTGATTTAAGCAAACACTAAAGCTTTTCAGCAGAAGACTGATTAACATGGTTGTTAAAACAGTCTTCAAAAAAGCAAAATCTGTGAACAAAGTGGGAGGGATATTTTATAGCTTGGGGTTGGTTGGTTTGGGTTTTATAGATATTTATTACATGAAAGCATAAATTACTTAAATTCATAAGAGCAGGATCAAAATTACTTTCAAGAAAAAAGATCAAATCAACAACTGTGTCAGCAAAATTATGCTAAACAACTTCAACAGAGGAAAAAAAGCAAAACTAGCAGAGCTTTCCAGCAATAGCTCAGGTGTTACTTTTGTGCAACAGGATGTAAAAGTGCAGATTCCATCAGAAATGGTCAGAAATTGGTCATAGAACAAATCAAAACCAAGAAACACTGCACTCCAGAATTAGCCAAAGCTCAGATTTCTCCTTCTTTAAAAGCTTGGAAGCAGTGTATATCCAGTCCCTCTTTCCATTTTGCCCTAATAACTGTCTTAGACTATTTCATACAGCAACAAGTACTCCAAATACATGTTTAGATTTTCTTTACAACCTTACAGAAAGTTCTTTTGTTTTTTCCTTCCACTGTCTGTATAGTCTCTTATTAAAACTACCTAAGCTTTAGTTTTGTATATTTTTTGCTACAGGTTCACATATTATTTAAGAGGAACCCCCCCCCCCCACAAAAAAAACCCAAACAAAACCACAAACCAAACAAAACCACTAAAACACAACAGTATTTTAAAATAGATGTGCTTATATAGACAAAAAAAAAAAAATCTATATCACTCAAGTATGATAAAGGGAGTTGCAACAGGCAAAATTAATTCTTCAGATGACATAATCCTTTCCCCTACAACACACAGATTAAGTCTGAAATTCTTTTTCCCGGCTCTGAAGGTAACAGAGGCCCCTTATCCATCCACTTTTAATAATGGTATATAGTATGCTGAAGATGGGAACTTTACAGCATAAAGCCACTCAGTATTTTTGTTCTCTGTATTAGATGAAGGAAAGAAAAAATCTGACTCTGAAAAAAAAAAATAAAAATAGAAGACAGCAAAAACCTCCTCTGGAGTCAAAGAGAACAGTCCTGCAGCTGAGTGTCTATTCTATTCATTCAAGCACCTCACAACATCTAAATTACCTCTTCTGCCCATTTTGCAAAATATCACAAGCTCAGATAATAAAAGGTGAACTACAATGTGATTCTGATATGTTAATCCAATACATTTCCTACTGCCAAGAGGCAGGAAGCAATCCTAAACCACCCATGAACCAGAGCACACTGCTGGAAGCAGCTCACAAGCTCCCCATCCCCAAAAGCTACCTCACAGTGCTGTACAAGCAGTGTCCTCATCAATTCTTGCTCTCCAGACCTCGATCCCAAGCTGTGCTCCTCTCTAAAAGCCAGGGGCACGGGGAATAATCTGGCACAGAAATGCAGAGGCCACAACTCTCAAATTTCCCTTTGTGCTTCCCATAAACAAACATTTCAGAATTACACACTTTTGCTTAAGGTGAAGTAGCCAATAAATAAATGGTAAAATAAATGGGTGAGAAGCATAGAGTGAGAAGCAGCCAAGCTCCACAAAGCTAAGAAGTCAAAGGCTTGCCAGTAGGTGACCACTGACATCGATGAGAAATTACTTCCTTAACATACAATGAAGATACTACTACCCTGGAATATGAACCTGAAAGACTTAAAAGGAGGCAACTATGTTCCAATGGGCCACTTGATTTTTGGCTTTACCCACCAATATCTTAAGCATCCATAAAAGATATTTTTTATTTTCCTAAAAAATATAACAAAAACAAAAAAAAGTTAAAACCACCACCAAAAAAAACCCCAAAAACAACACCAAAAACCCAAAAAAACCTCCAAATTCAAACAAATAAAAAAAACAAAACCACAAAAACCCACAAAAAACCCCAAAAACAACAACAACAACAAAAAAGCAAACCACCAATCCACACACAAACCCACACTGAAATTCCTTATAGGAGGACTGATAACTAGAATAACATGCATTGCAAGCACCTTTGGTTTCCAAGGAAAAAATATTCACTAGACTTGTTTCTTGCACAGGTTTTAAAACAATCTCAAAAGTTATAAATCAAAGTAATGTAGACAACTCAATTGATTCTAAAGGAATTACAGCAAGATATGCTGCATGAGTCACATAAGGAATTTGTGGCGTTAGAATATTAACACAAAAAAAAAAAAAAAAGACAAAGTCAGTTAACAACCAAATGGGCACAAAACTGCTGCAAATGGTTAAGATAGTTATTTGTAGTGCATCCTCCTGAGAGAGACCAGTAGGGAGAGGAAAACAAATGCCTCTACTGCAGTTCTTCCACATTATGTTTGCTGAAACCTGAGGGCTATATCTCCCCTATTCCTCCCCACCTCCAGATCTGCTCATCTGAGACTTGTAGTGGTACAATCCTCTTAGCAACAGCTTTTGCCAGAAGAACATCTACAAAGTACCCAGATTCTTACCTTACCTTCAAATGAAACATTAAAACAAAGCCATTAGTAATGAATCAGCATTTTCTATGTGAACCATTCACATAAAAATCCAAATCTGCAATTTCTCTGTCAAAATGTTCTCAATAAGCTTCTGTGAAAAACAGATTTCAGTAATTCTTCCTTTGTAATACACATATTCCATCAGTGACAGGCAGAGATGTTTTGCAGAGCTGTTTTCCCACTGCTCCTTCAGATAAAGTATGTTATCAATTTAATAACCCACTTTTGCACATTATAGGTGTACACATTCTCCTTTTCAGTATTTCCCATTGCTAAGGGCTGTAACTCTGTAGTACCAATCTCAGCTGCACTTCTACTTACCTCATTTTATCTTCTGCTCTACTTCATCAAGAACAGACTATACCTGACATGGCCTAAATCTGTACAGACAGATTTCTGTACTGCTACATCATTACCATCTATGTCTGAAACACTGATGAAAACTGGTGATATCAAGAGTACATACATTTTTACTTGTCTGCTCTATACTGCTGGATCAAATACTTGATCTGCAGACAAACATGCACAGGTACACACACATACACTTTAATAGGTTTAAAATAAGAGTTTTACTCCAGAATCAAATCCACTAGGTAAACAGCTTTCCTAATAATGTTTATTTGTCAGAAGCCGCTTTCTTGAAAAGTGTATTTTCCTCTATTTGTAATTAACAGTTCACGCACAAACACAAATGTTCAATCTTCCAGCCTTTATTATCTCATCTTACATTTTTCTAGCAGTCCTCTGTAATTTTCTCCTATCATCTCCACAATTCACATTTTATTAAGGAGAAGCTTTAAGGAAAGAATAAAAGAAATTAGTATTAATAAGCATGCTCTGTAAAATTTACACATTTCAGATTCACAGCTCTTCACAGAATCAGTGATATTAGCAGAAAACACAAACTGCTCTAACAGGACTTCTTGTAATTCAGTGTCAGCCTACATCTTACAGTAGATTTTACATAGCTATTTTCAATGTATTTCAATATACAGATAGGAATGTTCCTTCTATTACTTCGCTAAGAAAGCACATTCATACAATCATGCCGAACAAAATGGAAGGGGGGGAGGAAATCGCAGAGAGCTTTCAAATTTATCATACTTGGTAACTCCACAAAAGAAGAGAACAATTTTAACAACAAAGCAAAGTGCAACTTCAAAGAACGCACTAGTAGGAGACCACCACTGGATGTCAGTATTGTTCCATAGCAGAACCACTCTATCTCCTGTGTAAGTTTAAAACCTCGGGAGTTCTCTTACAAGGGTTTCAAAATGTTCCACTGAATTTCAGTTGTATAAAGGAATTACACTGCAATGTTATAAATGTTACTGAAGGGTTATCATTAAAGCTGTTAAAAAACCCAACAACCAATCAACCAAGAAACCCCCCTCATTTTAAAACATTATTATGCTAAACATGAGAATCAGATTTTTAAAGTTTCTTGATACTCTATAAACTGCATAACAATACTGGGAAGGCAACTGACATTGTTCATCCCTTCAATGAATTCTAAGATTAAAGAATAATGTACTATTATGCAGACTACCTGACAAATAAAATATGGATGGATCTGAAGGGTGAAAAAGAATAGAGAAGATTTAAGATAGATCCAAGAGCCCTGCCAAAATTAGGGCCAACTGTTCCTTTATCCACAATGCAAATGTCTGTAAGGAATCATAAATACAGATTCAGTGACATTCTTGGCAATTTTACTATTAATATTCTCACACCCAGAAAAGTAATCTTTTTCTTAACATCCAACCTCACTGCATTGTCTTCTCTTGCCTCTTGTTTTCTGCACATCCATGGAGAGGAGACAGTGCCTTTTCTTTTTGCAATCACATTTAAAGATGTAATTCCTACATCTTGCATGTCTTGCTCTGTATCTTGTACATTAGGTGTATATTCCTCTGTATCTTGTACTTATACCAATGATTATTGCTATCCAAGTGTATTCTTGTTCTCCTATCACTTTTCCAACTTGTTAACAACACTTTGAACTCAGACTCTGAGCACTCACAGCTTTGCATTCCTAAGGAGCTTTGCCTTGTGTTTCAGCTGGGTACTTCATCCTCCATCACCCAGGTGTTTAATGACAGCATCAAATAAAATTTGACCTACAAGATGCCTTTACAGAGTCTCAGATTTTGACAGTGAACCACGCGTAGCCATTCTTTCTAGTACAGTCAAACCAGTTTCACAATTGCCTCACAGGAACTTAATCTAAACTTTTTCAGTATTTCAACTCCTAAAGATGGAAACCCAAAACGTTAAAATAAGAGAATGCACTGTATTGTATCACTATTAAAAACTCACTATGTTTTAAGTGGAATTATCATAGAATACCAGGTTAGAAAGGACCTCAAGGATCATCTGGTCCAACCTTTCTAGGCAAGGCATGACCTAGATCATTCCCAGTATCCTGTCCAGCTGAATCTTAAAAGTGTCCAACACTGGGGAATCCACCACTTCCTTGGGAGGATTATTCCAATGAATCATTAAATGGTTTTGTTTGGGTTGGAAAGGACCTTAAGATCATCTAGTACCAACCCCTCTGCTATGGGCAGGAGCACCTTCCACTAGACCAGGTTGCACCAAGCCCCATCCAACCTGGCCTTGAACACTGCCAGGGATGGGGCATCCACAACTTCTCTGGGCAACTGTGCCAGCACCTCACCACCCTCACAGTAAAGAACTTCTTCCTAATGTCTAATCTAAATCTCCCCTCTTTCATCTTAAATCCATTCCCCTTGTCTTGTCACTACATGCCCTTGTAACAAATACCTCCTCAGCTTTCTTGTAGGCCCCCTTTAGGGTTGATTCTTCTCACTGTAAAAAAATTCTCCTCTTAGTGTCCAACTGGAATCTCATCAGGAGTCTCTTGTACCCATTACCGCTCCCCATCTTTCTTTTTCACGTGTCTCCTTGTAAAAAGGGAGTCTCCATCTTCTTTGCAGCTACCCTTTAAATACTGGAACATTATGCTAGCAGAAACCTGCTTGCACCATTCAGAAAGCACACTGAGAATTACAGAATTTTGGTTGTAACTAGTTAAGCATTTAGGTGAACACACATGAAGGTACTTTAATCTATCTTTAAAATGTTACCGACACTCTTAAAACTGGTGCACAGCCACTACAGCACCTCAGTTACCTGGGCAGTTAAACTTACATCCCAGCTACCTGAATTTTCACTGCTGGGGATACATGCCTTCCTTAAATGCAATCTCCAACCCAGATTAAGCTGAAACTCCAGAATGGAATTCATAAAATGGGCATTTCCAAGCTCACATTCTCACATGTTTAGCTGACAAATCTAAGGCCTAAACCTCTCCCAGATGCCTATGACACTTGACTTTCATTAAAAACACCAGCTAAGAAAGCCAATGTATTTTAGAACAAAACAAACAGTAGGGTTGTACATTATACAGTAAAAGCAGAATGTGTGACACTAGTGCCCCTCCTCCTTTTTTAAATGTGAGGAAGTTAATTATCTAGCAGTAAAATCTATTTTGTCAGTGAAATCGTAACCTAAAGAAAGCACAGTAAACAGTCAAGGGGAAGAAAAGAAAAATATAAATGCAGTGCTTTCAACAAAACCTTAGCTTCTTCATAGGTTACTTCTACCTGAAACTTTCCGTAGGAATGGGATAAAGACCAGTAACTTAGCAGCATTACAGTCCTAAGCATATGCAATACCAAACACTACAAATATTATTTCATTGTGTAGCAATACTATTATAGCGTCTGACAGCAAGGCCCAACACAAACACCCACTGTGCTTCTCCTTCCAGAACCTCCTGCTCTGCACTCAGCCCACCCCACCTTGCTGCAGAGCCAGGTCCTTCACCTCCTACCAACACTGGAGAGGTGAAGGGTCTGGAAGTAACTGCTGTCCCCAATCAGCAGTAGTTTTCCCCTCTCTGCAGTAATACAGGAGAGGAGAGCTGCCTTACAGCTAGGTCAGGAGGGTCCGGAGGCAGGATTTGTGGTGAGAAGGCTTCTGCTAGGGGTCAGAGTAAGAGGGCACCCCAGCACTCCCTGCAGTACAAGTGCTTCAAAGTCTGTATTAGTGTCATGATTCTCCAGTCACCTTTACTAAACCCAGCTTCTTATCCATTTTCAAAAGACAGGAACTACTTTTATACAAAAGCTTGAGTAACCAGTGATAGTTTTAGAATTATTCTTTAACACGTTTGACATGCAAACAGCAGTATAAGTCTATTATTAGGTGAGCCTGACAGTCCATCATTCTCTCTCACACCTCCCTAGACCCACACACCACTCTTTTTTCATTACTGGCACAATGTATTGCTGGGTTTTTTTTTTCCCCTCCAGCCTCCCTGAAATTACTCTGTTCCAAAAATTAAGTATCAAAAGCAAGTTTTCAACATATTCTTCATCAAGTTCTTACACAGAGAACATGCATTTTAAGATATTTTAACACTTTTGTTAGGGAGGTGTTTATAGTAGTACCTCCCATAGTGCGATATGTAGTGTGACAGGGTTTTTTGCAAGTCTATTTTCTTCTAAAAAATTCCTACTGCTGGGAATGCAATTATTTACTTATTTTTTAACACTAAAAAGTTTAAAACTGTATCATGAGGCTGGCAGCACATCTTTCACAAGCATTTCACAGCAGAAAAAATAAGATAAACTTTGTGCTTGAACCAAACATAAAACTTGTAGCACCTTTATGGCCACATTATCCTTCTCCAATAATGCAAACATCAAAAACCTCAGACTCTATGCTTCCTCTTTCCCAAATGTAATTCACTCGCCAAATACTTTATCTAAACTATGTAAGTAATACTAAAAACCAGAATAAAACCTTGGTTTTTAATCTAAGTTCTCAACAGAAGAACAGAAAATAATCACTTGTAAAACCCTGAATCAGAGTCAGAAATCCTATAAATTAGAGACTGTCTCATCACACAGGTCTCCAAGAGGCTGGTTTCAGGACACCCACTGTTCTTCTCCAAGCAAGAGACTGCAAAAGGGAGAAATGCACGTGGAGAAGCCTCACTTGAATAGAAAACGAACTACCAAGCAGGGTACTCTCTGAAAGGGCTGCACATCTGTTGAATTTACTTCCTTATGCTTTCAAAAAGCTCAAATTAGATGGCCTTCACTGAATGCTGTAATGCTCATCTCTCTTCACTGGCAGCTGTAAACAAGGTAAGAAATCACTGAAGGACAGGATAAAAGCTGCAAATTAAGTTGTCAGATGTGCATGTGGCACTTTTTAATAAATTATACAGCTGCACTTTAAGGGTATTGTTTGTGATATACTTTTAAATTGCATTAGCAGCCCTGTGAGCATATGCAAAGATAACTACCTGCAAGGCTTACATATCTTCAACTTTAAAACAATTCCAAAAGCTACTGATAAATACTTTGACAAGGTGGTTTACATTCAAAAATTATCTAACAAAGTATAAATTTTTTGTATGAAAGATGTCAGAATCTGAAGTACTTGTTAGGAAGTACAAAATGAAGTGGATTAAAAGAATGAAAAAGAACAGAATTTTCACCAAATAAAAGACCTCAATCACCAGCCGCTTAACATCAGTCTGTAAGGAAGTTTTGCCTATTTCACCCATGAGTGTATTTTTTAGTCCTGCATGAACACAGGGAGACAGAGAGGGTAATTTTCTCTACTGGAAGTAACCAACCAAGTTCCATAACCCAAAGGTAATCATCAATACATCAAAATGCAGACACAGAAATCACTTATTTCATCGCCATGTTTGTGTGACCAGGAGTGTCCGAGTCAAGCAGAGAACTCTACTTTGCTTCAGTGGCCACATACCATCTTTTTATTGTGGAGATTAAAGTTGTATATAGCTCTCATTCACCATTTAGATAGTTACACACAGAGAATCTTACAGGGAGAGAAGAATGGGTTGCTATTAAATTCAAGAAAACAGCCAAAAGCTCAGGAAAAAATTAATACTTAATATACTATAAAAAAAAATCTTTTTAAGCTGTGAGGAATTATTATTTCATGATAAAAAAAACATGTTTCATGACTCTGAAATAAAGTTCCTAGGAAGTCACAAGGCTACTATTACTGATGACTTAAAAGGATAAAGGGGTACTGAATTTTATATTTAAAAGCCAAAAATTTATGGACATGCTTCAAAGGAAAAATTAGGCTAATTATACTGACCACACAAACAAACAAACAAACAAAAGTTAAAGGAAAGACTGAGCAAAAGTATTCTGGAGGATTAATTTGATAAAAGCTAATAATGAAGCCATTTCAAAGCATATGCAAGAAACCTGACAGATGACAAAGCTAATAAATGACTGAGATGAAAAAGGATTGATAAGAAAAAGCTGTAATACGCAAGCTTTTTTTTTTTCTTTTGCCCCCCCCCCCCTTTTTTTTTTTTTTTGCCCCCCCCCCTTTTCTTTTTTTTAAACATTTATTCTAAATACTAAATCTCTGCAACAGAGATCTGGAAGGTTTCCAAACTACAGTTATTGTTGAAGTAAGTATCTAAGCAAGGTTCTTGAGCTGGTATCAAAACATAAAAAGTCTTAGAATAAATACAACAATAACAACAAAACCCACTGGGAACAGCAAGTATTCACCCAAGAGCTCTACAAAAGCCAAAATACAAAACTGATGTGCTTTAAATGAACACCTCTTCCAGAAGAATGGAAAACAGTAAAACATCACACAGTATTTTTAAAAGGAGCAATTACATGAAATCCTAGGAGTTCTATAGGCTCATATGAAAAAATCATGTAAACTATAAGAAAGACTAGAAATTGTAGGCTTGTGAGAACCCTGTGAGCTTTCAGGTGAAGACGATACTTCTGGCAGATAGAAGATGTCCCACCCACAGCTATTATACTTCTCTGAAACATGAAGAAAGTGTGTGAAAGAGGGAAGGAGGCAGTGAGTAGGGGGTGGAAATAATGATGTTGAAATAGTTTTGGTAAGATCCTTCACCAAAGGTTCTTAAAGAAACTGAACTGTTAAGGCACAAAAAGAAGAATCCTTTTTCTCACATATTAAAACACAGTAAGGAGGGATATGAATATAGTGGTTCCTCTACTAGAGGTTTAGTTAACAGTGGATATATCCCACTGGTTTGCATTCCGTACCAGAAATCTTAAGACAAAAGACTGGATAGCAAGGTGTCAACTGATGATGATTATCCATGGTTCTAGATGACACCAAAAATCACTGTGCCCTGTGACCACAGGATAAGACATCAGGTGAATTTCAACATCAATAAACACAAACTACTGTTCAAGGAAAACAACTGCAAGGCAACATGCACAGTCCTGAGCTCCAGCTCAGTTATCATTCATGAGAAGTATGCAGTCACATGGTTATTTTGTGGACACTAACACGTGGCCCAGTAGCAGTCCAAAATACACAAAGAATACTAAGATCAATTTTCTAAACAATGTAAGACACAACCTTATAGAACAATGCAAATCAAATCAGACTTACTAAGCAACAGTGCTCCTGTACATAACTTTTAGTTAAAAAAGCTGAAAATTATGAGTTGTTTAATTTTTAATGTACACTTCCACCACAGGTCACACAGTGAAGCACAGAAACAGGTTCCCCAGAGTGGCTGGAGAACCTCTATCCTTGGACTTCGGCATGACACAGCTAGGCAAAGCTACAGCTGACCTGATCTAGAGTCCTTTTTGGAGCAAAAGCTTTAATTAAGATGACTTTCAGATATGTCTTCCAATCAACCTTTCTATTATTTCAAAACTCAATACAATTTGCAACTGTACCTGAACATCACATTTTAAAATGCAAACATATAGACTTAGTTTTAAATAACCTAAAGTTATGCTGCCTTCAGTTAATGCATTTTACTTATATTTCCATATTGGGTTTATATACATATAAATATATATTTACTTTTGCTTCCAGGGCTTTAAATTCTTAACTGGAATTACGACACAATTTCACTTATGTTGCTGTTGGCCCTTCAGGTAAGTTCTGTTTGTTTTCTTTCATATCATGGATTAAAAGCTATTTAGCTTCTATAAATGGATTTTGTAATCCTTTAGTAAATAATTAACACATACATTTCACACTTAAGTACAAAAGAAATTTCAGGTAAGTTGCTAATATTGGTAAAGAGAGACAAAGTTACCAAATCTCAGTTCAGAACACATCTAGTACTGTATGTGGTAGGTTTTTCACCTTTCTGAGAGTATAAATTGTTGCAGTTTGTACTGCTGCATCAGCATAGGTTCAAAAAAGTATGCCTTCAAGTGTTAAAATTCTTTGATAATTTAATACCATAATTTACTAAAATTTGTAAGACATGCACTAAACAGTTGATGCATATGTGGCCTCTGTGTAACCAAGCTGATTACGTAACAGATTACAGAGCTCAGCTATAAAAAGCCAGACAAGAATTAACCACGACGAGCTCTGAGAATATACAACACAACTAATGAAGCAGTAATTTACTGTACAGGAACTCAGGATGTATTTTCATCAACTGATGACTTGAGAAGGAGTTGAGAATCAATAACGCTCCCTATGCTGAAACAGATCTGCAAGAAACTATCACATAGATAAATGTAGGCAATTGAATCTTCGTGTTACTTATTGATTTGTTGTCCCCCCCAAACAGTCACAACTACAAGTTCTAAGTGTTATATAACCACTCTTAAGAATCTGAATGCAGTTTTGCAATTGGTATTTAGAGAATTTATTTGGCTGGATTTTTTTTTAAGGTTGCTTTGCTCAATACCTGGCAGGAACACAGCAATTCATTCCAATCTGCCAACACCACCAGTCACCCAAAGACAAGACACCACCACTTAGTTGACTAAATGATAGAAGTCTGCAGTTTGATGACACAGAGCACTCCTAAAACCACCATCTTTGATGGCTCTAATTGGACTTCAGCACTGAAGAACTTGACCAGATATAAGCTCTTCAGCCACAGAAACCATTCTCTTATTCAAGAGAGGCACAAAGGAAAGGAAGGATTAAAATTAGGATGTGGAGAAAAATGACAATAAGGGTATTGAGTAATTAAGAATTACCAGCAATAACCTGATGACATAAAAATGTAAAAAACACACACACACACACACAAAAAAAAACCCACAAAAAAAATCCACAACAAAACAACACTTTGGGTGTAAAACAGCATGAATTAAGTCATTATCTTGCTGTCAAATTCTGGGTTGCATCTTTATAAGCATGTATTTGTCAGTATGTAGTTCCAGAACCACCTTGGTTATTTCATTTTTAAATCAATTTAGTACTGTTTCTCTATTCCTCCTGCACTCAAACTGATGTTACTGCCTTCTAAATTCATGTAATTTATAACTATGTTTTTCCAGCTTGTAAAATGAAGGTAAATACAGCAATTATAGTGTTTATGCTAAATTATTATTGCAAGGTACAAAGTGAGGCTGTGATGCCTCTGGCATTCCAGTGCATAGAAAAGCCAACTCTACCATCAGACAACTAGTTCTCTGCCAAAAAAAAAGAAATATTTAAAAGCTTGAAACGTGAAGCATGGCAGCAAAAAGTGTATTGCATTAACCATACCACAATTTAGAAAAAGAAAAAGCAGCTCCAACAACAACACAAACATGAGTTAATCACCAATTTTTAACCTCATAAAATAATCACTGTAGTATTTGTTCTGGCTGAAGTCCATGACTTGTTCTTAGATATACTTCCTAATCATCAAAATAAACATTTTTCTTTCAGTCTTCTGAACCTCAAAGCTAATACTGGGAAAGTAACTGAGTTTATCATTAACACTAACTAAAACCTTCTGCAAAACTTTCTATATGCTTTGAGATTCCACCTTATCAATGACAGCTACAAAGGCAAGATTCTCTGTAAATGTTCCTGCCTCCTTTTTGTTCATTTTGTCTTCAAGTAGCAACACTGTAGGTATAGCCATTATTTGTCGACATTTTTAATTAACCCACCGGGGTGATGTGTTTCCTCATTTATCTAAAATAACTGAAGCCATAAGATAAGCATGCATAGCACTTTTAATAGCAAAAGGGTTTTTTTCTATTTCTTGTCCTTCCCTGTCTTCCTTCTCCCCAAATATCTAAGCAGTTTTTACTCTCAAACTGAAGGACTGCAGAAAAAAAGTAAGCTGATCTCATGTAATTATATACAAGAAGGCATGTAAGGTACCAGGGCTTTATGACAGAGATATGACAAGACAGCGTTCAAATGGACAGTTCACAGTATTCTCAGAGAAAAGAACCATGATACAGATACACTTCTTTGAAAGTACACCATTCTCCATCTTACTGCAGTATTATTACACTCACATATATAGGATTTACGAGCTAGCCTATAAATCCTATAGTAATTTATCTACACAACACCCTTTTTCTTTTCAGTATTGGTCACACAATAATCCTACAGGCAAAATAAATTTACTCAAACATACTTCGTAGAGGAAGGTCCAGAAGCAGGTGTAGCAGTCAAGTGTACGTTCCTTGACCACGCCTTGACCATTACAGTCCTTAAAGTATTATAGACAGCTATGAGAAGAAGAGAGCATAGTTTTTAAATCTTTAAGGATTTGACTTTGCCAGGCTTCTCTTGTTAAACTAAACTACCCCAACTCTTTTAGCCCTTCCCTAAAAGGTCACGTTGTGTTCTAGTTTTCTACCTAGACTTCTTTTTCTCTCTTCCCATCTCCCCACCCACCCACCTTTATACGCTGCTGCACCCAGACCTCACACTGCCTCCAGCTAATGCCTTTCAGTGCTGACCAAAGTGAAGGATCAGAAATCTTTCAATTACTATGCTTAACTAATAACTGAACAGTTGCTTTCTATACCCCAATCAACTGCACGATACTGCATCATACTCTGAGCGGTGTATAAAAAAACAGAGAAAAAGCTCAAAGTATTTTCCTGCAGAACTGCTTCTTGTGAACCCTATGATATGCAGGTTACTAGTCTTACCTACACCCACAAAATAATCTGCGTTTAACCTACTTAAATACATTGCCTTTATTTCCTTCCATTCCACACCCTTTTCCAAGTTCATTTTAAATTCTGAAGACTTGCTAAAGCACTTGCAACTCTTCAAGTTAGATATTGTCTCATACTTTAAGTAATCCCCCATTTTACAAGCCACTGTGTCTGCTGTATATAAACTACATTTTCTCTTAAGTACCTAAAAACCCCAAAAGCTTCATTAAAGATACAAGACAGTACTGCTCTTTCCTTGTCTAAACTTGTCATGCCTTGTTTCTTAAATCTGTTTGTGGTACTTTGCCATCCTATTATGTTTGTTTAAAAAAACACTGGAAAACTGTTAAACTGTTTACAGAGCACAGTGTTAGCCTGAGTGTTTTAAGATTCTCATTTTTGCAGATAAAAAAAGTATCTAAGGGAGCAGTAACAATGGCTAAAGCTCATGAATCCTTTCTACCAGTGTTTTTCTACTACTGCTCCATTACAGAAGTGTGAATCATTCAATTTTACATACAGAGAAAAGCAGGCATTTTGGAGGTCATCTTGTTACCCAACTATAGGCCAACAATTTTAACCTAATCCTGGATGGAGACAAACCAGATGAATAGATCAAAGACAAAGTGAGAAAGGAGGAGTACTTCTTTCAATAATACCTTAACCTGTTCCTTGCACACTTAGTTATTATAAGGGGAAACAACAAATTTTCTTCTTCAGGGAAGAAAAGCCTATTTTGACATAATTAAAGCGAGTTGGAGGAGAGGGGAAGGAAGATAATGAAAAAAAAAAAAACAAAACCACTAAACATTTACTACCTTTTCTCTCTAAAGATTTGTCCCACTGATCAAATTTTGGAGAACATCTGGTCATCTAAACTTTCCTCTATGCTAATCGCTAGTGGCTGGACTACTATACTACGTTAAGTGCTAGCATTCAAGTATGGCACCTGAAATGTAACTTGATGTCAGATTATAGTATGTCTTGAGGTACTTACAGTCCTCACATGACATCTTGGATCACAGGTCACAATATCTTTCATTTAAATGTTGCTAGTTACCACTCATGTCATATGTCAGATGAAAGTGAACATGAACTGTAACTTGTTCCTGCACATAACACTATTTCAGTGATAGACATCTTACTGGTACTTCCATATACAATGACTCAGTCATGCGGAATCTTAAGGTGGAAAAGAGATTTACTTTGTACAAGGGCAGTTTATCACAGACATTGCCTCACAGTAGAGAAGCTTCTCAGCAACAACTGCTGGAGGCATTAATTACGTAGTTTGCATGCAAGCTATCTAATACAGACAAGAGTTATTCCTATAAATAGGCCAGATTTGTTCCCCAGAGACAGCGTACACTGATTTGAGATGGGTTACAAAGGTTAACTACACATGATTTGGCATCAGAACTTGCACGCAGGCTATTCTTGTTGCAGGATGGCAGCCAAGTGGTTGCTGGCAGCATCTTACAGCAAAGTTTTTGCTATGACGAATTCAGGTGGCTGCACTAGTACAATAGGAAAGAACAAATATACCTTTCCCGGGGGCAAGAGGAAGGGGGAAAAGAAATGATGCCTATCCATAGCAGTGAAATTCAGGGCACAGATTATCTGGAACCTCTCAGTGGCAGTCCAAATCCTTTATATGGAGATATGGTATGCTTTGCCATCAAAAGACCAGCTTGCAGGTAGTTCAAGCAGCTACAGCTACCTTTAACTACAAAGGGTAAATCTGCTCCCTTCCCTCATTTAACGAAGTGCTATATTTGTGCTATAAAATACATTAGTTTGTAAACACTTTTTAAACTTGTTCAGCAAATCAGCACATTCCCCCAATCCCAGTTCCTACAAGTTCCCAAGAGGTGACTGTTTTTTTTCTGGAAGTACCGGGGTTTGACAACCTTCTTAAGGTACATTTGTCAAGCTTTTTAATCAAGACATGTGAAATGTGCTGGTTCTAACTTGCCCTCTTACAGCCCACAAAGAAAAACGCTCACTTGTTAGCCCAAGCTAAGTAAGAGGAAAGGGCTATTCCTATTCTCATCCTACTAAAACTAGAAGGGAATAAACTAAAAGCAAGTTAATTTTCAGCATACTGCAACAGCTTTGCATTGCTGGATATGCACCTGTATACTGATGCTTACCTCCCTCTGCTCAGTACAAGATAACATCATGCCATAGTAAAACATTTCAGAACATAATTTCCCAATTTGACACACAGATGTAGTATTCATGAAGATTTACCAGATTCCTAAAGCCAGAACACACTAAGCAGAGGAGTATTCACATTTGAGAGGCTTGACATATAGAGAAAAAATTCCCAGACAAAAATAAGCTCCTATACCACAGAAGCAATTCAAATAATCAATAAATAAAACTCCCATTCACCAAAAAAAACCTTTTTCATAAATCCAGTAACACGCCTCTAAGTCTCAGGCACAATTTCAAGGAAAAAGTGCCCCTGCTGCTACCTTTCCTTTCTTTGTATACTTGGTGCTAAATCCCTTCTGCCCCCACCCAAGAGATATGAAGTATACAAGCTTAGCTGCTAAACTGTATTGGTCTGTGTTTACCTTACATTTTGCTCATCGTTAAAAACTGAAAGGATTCTGAGCCCAAAAGTTTTTTCACTTTTGCCAAATTCATTACCTCTTCCTTTAATTCCTATATTCCATTATCCCCTCCAACCACTTACAGGTTACTGTAACTGTTGTTGAAGACATTTATCTCTCCTGATGTGAAAACACACCTATGATGATTACCATTACTACAGGTTAAAAAAACAGTAATTTAGACTCACACACACACACACATATATATATACGGATGATAAGAAAATAAGGTTTCAGAGCATTAAAAATCATAAAGGATGAAGAAAAACAAACATAGCTCCTTTCTACTCAGAACATACACTGAGATGGATCCAAAACCAGGAGAAATGATCAGATCATAGAATAGTTAGGGTTGGAAAGGACCTTAAGATCATCTAGTTCCAACCCCCGTGCCATGAGCAGGGACACCACACACTAAACAAAAGGCCCTTACTGTTACTGCCAGCCAGGATGAAGAGTCTTCAGTGACAGTAAGAATCAATCCCCTCTTTAGGGAGGGATGTACAGTGTACAACAAATCTGATGCCTCAAAATGTAGAGACTGCAAAACCATAGATATATTTTAGCAAGAAAACAAAAAATTTTAATTTTAAGTCAACACTTATCTTCACCTGAGTTCCCTTGCAAATATTCTGCGGTATGGGGAAGAGCAGAGCAGCTTTCAAAAGCTCTGAACTACGTTTCTCAGCCTTTAATGCTTCTCTGACATTTTGATACTGCTAACTGTAACTTTCAGCTTCACATCCAGCATTCAATATGAAATCCAATTCATTTATACATAATTAGAACTGAGAATTCAGAGCACTGGTTGAAAACTATTACAGAATTAACAAAAAAAGATTTTTCCTCATTGTTGTGACCCTGCTTCCACCTGTCATGACCCTAATGCAGGTACAAAATCCTGAGTTTTAGGTTTCCCTATATAGAGGTTAAAATAAGAACTACACCATCAAAGTATTTGCCACAATATAATTCAGACAACTTATAATTTCTCAGGAATTATGAGTTTAAGGATTTGTGTCGAAGGTAGTCACAAACACAGCATACCTTTTCTCTATGAACTTTGACAGTGTAAACATCCAGAAAGTTTACCTCTAAAATTATGCCTGCTTAATTAGGACTGAAACTTTCATATTTAGTTTAGTCCTATATTCTTTTCTATAACTACAGGAGAGAAACAAAAACTATCAAAATCTAAGCAGTAAGAATGAACTGCAATACACAAACATAAGTATGTATTCAATTTCCAATTAAATATTCCTACATATCTGCTACTACGTTAACAGTGTAACATCACTCACAACAACTCACAGCAGAGTGAGCACAACTCCGAGAGCTACAAAAAACTTTGGCACTAAGCTGTCATGGGTATCACCAAAGCTGCTCTAGCACTGCCCTCGTCAGATGGACAGGGGAGAGAAAATGTAACAAAAGGCTCACGGGTTGAGATAAGGACAGGGAGAGATCACTCACCAGTTACCATCATGGGCAAACCAGACTCAGAGAAATCAGTTTAATTTACTACCAATCAAATCAGAGTGGGATAATCAGAAAATAAAAACTAAATTTTAAAACACCTTCCCCCACCCCTCCCTTCTTCCTGGGATTACCTTTACTCCCAAATGTTTTTACCTCCTCCCCACCCCAGCAGTGCAGGGAGGTTGCGGTCAGTTCATCACACTTCACTGCTCCTTCCTCCTCAGGGGGAGAATGCCTCACTCTTAAAAAACTGCTCCACTATGAGGTCCCCCCCATGCCAGACAGTTCTCCATGAACTCTCAAGTGTGAGTCTTGCCCACAGACTGCAGTTCTTCAAACTGGTCCAGCGTGGGTCCCTTCCATGGGTGCAGCCCTTCAGGAACAGACTGCTCCACTGTAGGTCCCTTCCATGGGGTGCAGCCCTTTAGGAACAGACTGCTCCAGTGTGGGTCCCCTCTGGGGTCAAAAGTCTGCAGCAAAATTGCTCCAGCATGGGCTCCTCTCGCCATGGGGCCACAGGTCCCACGTGGAGCCTACTCCAGCACAGGCTTCCCATAGGGTCACAGCCTCTTTCAGGCATCCCTCTGCACTGGTGTGGGGTCCTCCCTTGGCTGCAGGTGGATATCTGCTCCACATGGACCTCCATACTCGCCATAGTCTGCACCACAGGCTGCAGGGAAATCTCTGCTCCTGTGCCTGAAGCATCTTCTCCTTCACTGACTTTGGTGTCTGTAGAGTTGTTCCTATCACATGTTTTCACTCATCTCTCAAGCTGCAGTTGAGTTACCATTTGTAGGGGGTTTTTCCCCCGTTCTTAACTATGTTATCCCAGAAGTGTTATGACCATTGCTGATGGGCTCAGCCTTGGCCAGCAGTGGGTCCCTCTTGGAGACATCTGGCATTGGCTCTATTCAGACACAGGAGAAGCTTCTGTCATCTTCTCACAGAAGCTACCCCTGTAGCCTGCCAGCTACCAAAACCTGTCATGGAAACCTAACACACAAGTTGTCATACTTTAAGTCAAACACACAAGAATTTTAACAGGGCATGCTGCATGGTTTTTATCAAATTAAAATCAAAAATCAAATTAAAATTAAAAAAAAATTTATCAAATTAAAAAGCCTATGTTGAAAATAAATTCATTTACCAGGTAATGAAGAATTGATGTAAAATATTTCAGTTCAGACTGAAAATTTTATATTCCCCAGGAAACCGTAGCATCAGAATACTACAAGAATACACCAAAAATTAAGGTACTGCAGTAACACAGATCTTGAAATCTCCATGTGGCTAACTTAAAGAGCTCTCTATTAAGGTACCTAGTACTGAGACACCATCAGATTCCAGCTCAGATGCAGACCACACTCTCATATGAGTTGTGTGTCCTACCTGCCAGCCCTTGGGCTCAGCCAGCACTAGACACCTGCCTGTCAGGTAATGAGAGCCCTCGTGCCTACAGGACTTGGCACTCAGCTCACATGGGCACACTGCCCTCTCTGATTATAATGAGAAAGTAAAGCCTCTGCCACAGCTGCCATCCATAAAAAAAGGCTAACAACATTCCTCTACCTCGCAAAAGTACTGAAGGGAAAATTGAATTTGAGGTAGGATGCATTCACAGACAAAAAGTGGATATTTCTATGAGCAAATTTAGAGTCTTTTTAATCAACAATTAAACATTTGAAGCAACACAGTTGTTACACCTCATGTTCAGAAATACTGCAAAGATCACACACACAAAACCACACTTCTTCCTCTGTTATCTTCTTCCATGTCCTCCAAGGAAAAAGCACATGAAAAAGCACATTTATTTTATACACAGTGATTTATTACATCTGTTGCTATAATTAAAAACATAATTAAAAAGCAAAACCAATTAATATGGTCTACCATGGTATAAAAAATAAAAAAAATAAAAATCACTGGACTGTGTTATACATCTGTCTTACTATGGTTAAATAATCCAGAAAACAAATACTTCTTTAAAAAGACTCAGGTGAAAAGGGGCATTTCATGAACCATCACAGATGCCCTGACCTGGGCCTCCAGAACCAAAAGATGAAGCACACACCAGTAACTCATCCAAACCTCCAGAGCCTCAAAGGCACACAATAAGGGCCAACTTAAAAAGG